>NW_015168084.1:398445-401193 GCF_001447785.1 Gekko japonicus | reverse complement strand
CAGTGGCCAAAAAAAAAAAAAAAACCCCAGCACATAAAACCATGGAATTTGAAACCTCAAAGAGAGAATTAACACTTTCCCTCTTGGGAATATTAGGAGATGTGGACAAGCAGGCGCATTCTGAGTTTCGCTGCCAAAAAAAATTAATCCAAATCCTGATGCCTGTGACTGGAACAAATAATATGAATCTCAAGGTTTTGCAATACAAACCTGCTTTGTATTGAGTTAAGGCTGTTGGTCCAGCTAGCTAGTGTTTTCTACTTTGACTGGCAACAGCTTTCTGGGGTGAGAGAGAGAGTTCCTAATATCAGCTACACAAGATCCTTTTATTGATCTTGCTAGGTCCTGAAACTGCACCATCATTCTTGCATAGCATGGTTGCCACTGTTAAGCCACAGTTCCTTCCAGTACTTTCTTTTCTTTCTTTTTTTTGCAAGATTCAGGTATGTGACTCAGTTGTCAGGAGATAGATCAAGACGGGTAGCTGTGTTAGCCTGTCTGTAGCAGTAGAAAAGAGCAAGAGTCCAGTAGCACCTGAAAGACTAACAAAATTTGTGGCAGGTAGAAGCTTTCATGAGTCACTACTCACTTCTTCAGATGCAGCTAGAATGTGAGTCCAACTGTCCTATATATTGGAAAGTGGAGTGATTTCAGATGCCGAATGACATTAGCAGATGAGTGACAATAGCAGGCATGATTGGATTAGGTGTGATATGCAGAGGGGTAGTAGGCATGGAGAAATCAGCATTGGTAAATGAGACAGGAAACCTACGTCTTGATTCAGTCCAGGTGGATGCATTGTCTTGAGCTTCATTATCAGTTTCAATTCTGAAGTCTCTCTAATCTCCCTTTGAAATTCCTTTTTAATAGAACTGCTACCCTTTAGTCAGCAACTGAATGTCCTGGAAGGTTAAAAATGTTGTCAGGAGCAATGCATGTTTCCCTCCTTTTCTTAGGCAGTTTTCTGCAGTGGGTTGTTCTGTGGACCATCTGGAAGTTGCAGGGTAGGGCTGATTCATTGTGGGAAAGAGGGTTAGGAACATGAAAGTGAACAGTTCCTATCCTGAGGCTGCCCAATCTTTCCAAATCAAGCCCCTGGGTCTTTAGGAATCTCACCTTTCCCTTTGGTGTTTCCCAGGTGTAGCAGCGACTTCTGTGAACAGGAACTATAGAAGATAGGATGTGATTGCAGTCGTTGTGTTGTTTAACCTTCCTTCCTTCCTTCCTTCCTTCCTTCCTTCCTTCCTTCCTTCCTTCCTTCCTGATTGTCTTTCTTGGTTTTTTGGTTTGTTTGCTTTTTCTTTTTCCCTGTGTTGAAAAACATTGCTGAATCAGAGGGATTTTGTCTGAGGGACTGCCTATGCAATACACTGTTCCCAGCTCCTCAGGGCTTTTCCAATTCAGGAAAATGACGCAAGCTGTCATTTTGTCTCTCACTCTATGTGCACTGCAGACCCAGTCTGAATTGGGCCCATGTGCACCTGGGAATCACTTTTCTCCAGGGGACTCCCAGTGCATATCTGTCAGACAGTTCTTGGGTCTGTCTAGGGAACAGTGTAATGCATGGTTGTGCCCTTGGTCTTTGCTGATCAAAAAAAGGTTGCCAAATTAATGGGGGAACTCTCCAAGGTAGGTTAGTCTGGGAGTGAGTGGCTGAGCCAAGATCACCCAGAGAGCTTCTGTGGTAGAGTTGGGATTTTAATCTGGGTCTCTCAGATCCTAAAGGGGCGGTGGCTCAGAGGTTAAGACGCTGAGCTGCAGACCAGAAGGTCTGTAGTTCAGCAACTTGAGACCCTAGTGAGCTCCCGTCTCTGGCCCCAGCTCCTGCCAACCTAGCAGTTCGAAAACAAGAAATTGCGAGTAGATAAATAGGTACTGCTTTGGTGAGAAGGTAACAGCATTCCATGCGCCTCGGCGTTTAGTCATGCCAGCCACATGACAGCTGAAAAGACTTCAGACAGCTGTCATGCCTGCCCTTGACTCAGCCCCAGAGCCAGCTCCTGACAGCCGAAGAGGGGAGGATTCAGTGCCTTTAAGAGCTGAAGAAGCATCAGGATCTGCACCTACTGTAAGTGCTGAGGAGGATACACAGCAATCTGAGTCAACTACAGGACGGTTTGCACCTGGGATTGAGCAGGCCATAAGCAGCTCACCACCTGCATCTCCCCCACCTGTAAGTAGGCTTAGGGATCAGAGACGTCAGGAGCTGGCTAGCCGACGAAAAGAAGCACGTTCAAGAGGGCGGAGATCCTTGAGCCCTGAGTTTTAACAGCAGCCAGGACCTCGCACAAAGGTGCTAATGAGTTAATGGGCCAGAGCACTATTTAGTAGGGCCTCTGGCCATGAGCAATTTGTGCTGGCAACAGAACCAGAAGCTCTGCACCTTGATTCCTGTTTGACTCTGTGGCTTTTGGACTCGGCTTGTGTTTGGACTGCTCTGGCTCCTGACTTCCAGCTTTGAACTTGACCACGCCCTCGGCTTTGCTGTATTCTGACCTCTGGTAACGTTTGACTATGGCTTTGTCTGGTGTTTTGGGACTTGTTTAATGCTCTGCTGACTGCTCTCCCGGCTGACCTTTGGACTTGTATTGTGACTCCCCCTGTCTGCCTGCCTCCCTGGCTCTACCGTGACAACAGCACTGGCTCTTCGGCTTGGAAACGGAGATGAGCACCGCCCCCTAGAGTCGGATTCGACTGGCTTTCGAGCAAGGGAAACCTTTACCTCCCAGATCCTAGCCTGACACTCTA
>NW_015168084.1:393827-397837 GCF_001447785.1 Gekko japonicus | reverse complement strand
TTTTTCTAAAGTAAAACCTCAGTATTCAGGTTAAATTGCCGTGTTGGCACTTTGCGATAAATAAGTGGGTTTTGGGTCGCAGTTTGGGCACTCAGTCTCTAAAAGGTTCGCCATCACTGCTATGGACCCACCTTCTCAGAGAGCAAGGAAGGAAAGGGTATTTTCGAAGTAAGCGCCGTTGCATATTACAAGTTAAACACTTAACACTTTTCTAGTGGTATAAAACGGCCTTTGTATTTATACCGAGGAAATCCACAAAGAGCATAATAGAGGGATTCCGTGTTTAAGATTAAAGCTGTCAACCCATTCAAGAATGTCTAGTCAGTTAATCATCTGCCTTTTCATTGACTAATGGATTAAATGTATTGGATTTGCATATTGCAATGTACGTGCCTTTTTTTTTTAGTTTTGTAGGCAAGCGTCAGGTAGCTTAACGTTTTCACAAAAGAGGAGTTTGCACATGGTTTGACGCACAACCCACGTGTAATATTTTCTTCACACACCCCCCCCTTTAAAACATTTTCCTTTCATACCCTACTATGGTGACATACGTAGCAAAACCAGACCAAGAGGACTTCCAGCTCTTACGATTTGAAAATTGGTCCCCGCATCGTGAAGGAAAGTCAGCGATGGCAAACAGGTTGGTTTTTCTGGCTGTTTCCCCTCATGCTTCATTGAGCAACCACTGAAAAACCACCAGAAAAGCTTCTTAGGTACTCAGCTTGAAAACTAGTGTTCTAGAGCAGGGATGCCCACCTCCTGTATTTCCTGGGGGTGACTCTGTTCTTCGGATGGTGGTCAAGAGGCCAAAGAAGTGTTGTTGTTTTTAATTTATCTGGGTTTATGTAAGGCGTGCCCCAACCTTTTTGAGCCTGCAGACACTTTTGGCATTCTGACATAGCATGGTAGACAGAGACAGCCGCAAAATGGTTGGTGCTGTTTCTCTCCAGTCACACAGTGAAGATCCTTGTGCGCTGGTGGCAGCTGCTGCCAAAGCAACATTTTTAACAATCTGCACAGTCAGTCAAGTCTCCAATAGCTAATCTGAAGCCTTGCTGGGCAAAAGCCCCACCTGGCTCCACCCACATTCTAGAAAATCTTGGAGGGCACCAGAAAAGGTGTCGGCTGGCGCCACGGCACCCATAGGCATCACGTTGGGGGCCCCTGATGTTTATACCCCACTTTTCTCCCCAGCTGGGACCTCAAAAGTAGCAAAAATACAAAAGCAAAAATGTATACAGGATGGTCTTCCAGGATCCTGTGCTCCAGCTGGGACCTCAAAAGTAGCAAAAATAGAAAAGCAAAAATGTATACAGGATGGATCCTGTGCTTGTTCTGTTCTGTTTTCAGCACTCTGGCTTACCCAGGGCCGCAGGCAGTGTTCCCTCTAAGCTGAGTGAGTGTGAGCTAGCTCACCGTTTTTCAGCCTTTGGCTCACACCTTTTTGTCTTAGCTCAGGAAGGAGGGCTCCAGAGCAAACTAATTTGTGCAGGAGCCAAATCGCTCGCTCACAACTTTAATGCCAGTCGCTCACAAAGTAGAATTTTTGCTCACAGCTTAGAGGGAGCATTGGCCGTAGGTATCAAGTGACAGGTTAATACCCAAAGGAGAAACCTCAGTCCAGATCTTCAGCCGACAAAAATATTTTTCCAACCCTGTGTAGTTTTTCCACACAAACAGGCTAGAGATCCCATAATAAAGTAGTTTGTAGCAATAAGAGACCCAGTTTGGTGTTCTGATGGACTAGGATATGGGAGCCATCCCTTTCTAGACATCTTGAAAACTCCCCCCCCCTGCAGTAGAAGAAGGATATTAGTAATGAATTGAGTACTGTGGTTTTAGTGTTGGATGTTTTACTGTGTTTTATATGTTTTTACCTATGGCACGGCAAATGACCTTGCCCTTGTTAGCCGCCCCGAGCCCATTGGAGAGGGCGGGATACAAATATGAAAAATAAATAAATAAATAAAAATAGAAGACCTAGATTTGGGTCCAGTAACGTCTTGGAGACCAACAAGGTTTTTAAGACGTAAGCTTCCAAGGGTCAAAACTCTGACGAAAGATATCTCAGGAACGAGCTCTGACTCTCAAAAGCTTACGCTCCGAAAATCTTGTTTGTCTCTAAGGTAACTAGCTCTTTTTCCCCTATGAGTGAAATTGCAGGCCAGTTTTGGGGTGTGTGGGTTTTTTTTTTTACAATGCCATATTAAAAATTGGTCAGGGTGCCAGTGGCCAGATACCAGTAGGTCCGGGTGCCAGCCTGCGAGCCTGCCAACTGGCCATCCAAATGGTAGAACGTTTTATCCTTGGTGGCGTTTTTTAAAAGCATTAAAGTGGAGCTTTCAGAGCTGTAAACTGTCCCTTATTATCCCATTAGTCAATTATGGCTATTCAGGCTCAAGAGTGTATGACAGTACAGCAGGATTACAAGGAATTTATTTGCAGTGCCATCGGCCTCATGCCACGCTATCGCAGGCCTGTTGAATGATACAAAATTATATTTCTTGTCTGTCCCCCCCCCCCCCCGCCGCCTTATAGTGCAGTTAAAAAAATGTAATCAAAATGTTTTGGAAAACCCCTTCTGACCCCTGTAAATAACTCCCTTCTTCAGCATTGGTTTAAAGCCTCATTCTAATCTTTATTAGCAGAGCTGACTCACTAATTAGAGGAAGTAACCTAGTTTGGGAAATAGCAAAGTAATTATTAAAAATAACAGCGGCAACCAAAGATTGGAGGGATAAATGTTCCGATGCATCAGCTGCGGGCTTTTGTTGTTGCTGCTGTTGTTTTTTCCAAAAAGGTTTTGTTAAACCTTTTAAGCTAAGCAAAGAAATGATGAAATCATACAATTATAACATTTCTTTTTCATTGAACTCTTCAGGGCTTGCTCTGTTCGGTGTTGGGCGGGAGGGGGGGGGAGAAACCATCAACTTTCTGCAGTTGAGCTAATGATCATTGATCGCATTTGTCTTGTGCAATTTGTTTTAATGAGACAGAAAATCTTCCAAGAACTATCTTGTATGCATCAGCTTTGGCTCCTGTATTGATTAGCTTGCAAATGATGAAGGGGAAAGGGAGGAAGAGGGATCGGAGAAGCCTATCAAATATGCCTTTCCACGCTTCCTGTTTCACAAAACTATAGAGTTTGCTTTCCTGCGGTCTGTTCCTGTGCTGTGGTGACCAGGAACAGGGAAAGCCCTTTGCATGTGTAGAAAGGGAGATGCCCTGTGAGAAAGGAACCTCTGGCGGCAGGGAGGGGAATAAACAGAGTGCCATTAGGCATAATGTTAATTGGAAAATACAATATTCCTATCTTTATGCCAAGCAGCTGAATTAGCAGTTGGCACCACCGTCAACCAAATCCAGCTCTTTGAAAGCATAGCTCCCCAGGTGATAGCTCAAAGAATGTAAGAAGAGCCCTGCTGGATCAGACCAGTGGTAGCCCATCATCCCGTTTCACACAGTGGTCAGCCAGTTGCCTTGGAGAGCCAACAAACAGGACATAGAGGTGTAAAAACTAACTTCACCTGATGTTGCTTCCTGGCTCTGGCATTCAGAGATTTACTGCCTCTGGATGTGGAGGTTCCATTTAGTGTTCATGGCTAGTAGCTGTCGTGGACCTGTCCTTGAAGCCATCTGTTCCTCGGCCATCAAAACGTCCATTAGCATTGGATTATTCAGTTTAAGAAGAGAAGAGGAAATTGGATTTATACCCCACCCCTCACTACCCAAGGAAGTCTCAGAGTGGCCTACAAACTCCTTTCCCTTCCTCTCCTCACAACAGACACCCTGTGAGGTAGGTGGGGCTGAGAGATTTGGATTTATACCCCACCCCTCACTACCCAAGGAAGTCTCAGAGTGGCCTACAAACTCCTTTCCCTTCCTCTCCTCACAACAGACACCCTGTGAGGTAGGTGGGGCTGAGAGAGCTCTGACAGAAATTGCTCTTTTTCAAGGACAGCTCTTATCAGAACTGTGGCTTGCCCAAGGTCATCCAGCAGGTGCAAGTG
>NW_015168084.1:372152-389330 GCF_001447785.1 Gekko japonicus | reverse complement strand
TCTGCAACTGAGCTGTGGCCCCTCCCAGCTGAAATATCCCTGTCCTCGGTACCTGTCAGTTTTAAGGAACCAGTTCCCCAAATAGCCTTTTTGTTGCTGTTGTTCAGTCGCACAGTTGAGTCCGACTCTTCACGACCCCATGGACCAGACCACGGCAGGCCCTCCTGTCTTCCGCTGTCCCCTGAAGCTTGCTCAATTTATTGTTCGTAGCATCGATGACACTGTCTTACCATCTCATCCTTTGCCGTCCCCGTCTTCTTTGACCTTCAATCTTTCCCAGCGTCAGGGTCTTCTCCAGTGAGTGCTCCCTTCTCATTTGGTGGCCAAAGTATTTGAGCTTCAGTTTCATTATCTGGCCTTCCAGGGATAACCATCTCATCCTTTGCCGTCCCCGTCTTCTTTGGCCTTCAATCTTTCCCAGCATCAGGGTCTTCTCTAGTGAGTGCTCCCTTCTCATTTGGTGGCCAAAGTATTTGAGCTTCATTTTCATTATCTGGCCTTCCAGGGAACAGTCAGGGTTGATTTCTTTTAGGATTGACTGATTTGATCTTTTTGCAGTCCAAGGGACTCTCAAGAGTCTTCTCCAGCACCATAGTTCAAAAGAATCTATTCTTCGGCGCTCGGCCTTCCTTATAGTCCAACTCTCGCAGCCATACATGACTACTGGGAATACCATTGCTTTGACCATGCGGACTTTTGTTGGCAGGGTGATGTCTCTGCTTTTTATCATGCTGTTTAGGTTTGCCATCGCTTTCCTCCCAAGGAGCCTACCTTATTATAAATCTATGTTGTTTTCAATTCTTAACTGAAAAGGGAACCACCCTAAATGCTTGTCTCTTTACTTTTTTAAAAAATAAGGACTCTAGGTTAAGCCTGAATTTCTTTTTTCTTGATTTTTGGAGCTCCCTCTCTAAAGACTGTCATTACTAATAGAAATAATAATCAAGGGATGTAATCATTAAATCCCTTAGTTCTTAAGATGAAATGAACTAAGGCATTTAATCATTACATCCTTTAGTCTGTTTTGTCTTGCCATTGGTGAGTGAGTTATGTAAACTGCTTCTTGAAGAATTCTGCCTTGGTTCCTGTCATATCTACCAGTAGAGTTTCTCTAAGTGTAGTTCTGTCGTCTTAGCAGCACGGGGGCAGGGGCACATTGTAGCCATGCCCCTCTGTACAAACTGAAGTGGAGTCACAGAGCAGATTTGGAAATCAGAGAGACTTGCTTATTATCAACTGTATACACAGCGGGACTTTCAGTTAATGCCAGTGACTGCACTTGAGGGATTAGCCCAAGCCTAGGCTGGAGGCATGCCAAAGATAGAGCTTTGTCTAGGGCAGGAACAATCCCCTGTCTTCCTCCTTCTTAGTTCTTGGCTCTATTGGACTTTCAGCATCTCCCTGACCCTTCCCAGGTAGAGGACTCCTGATGTCCCCTGGCAGCCTCAGACTGGGGCAGCATTAAAGGAAGCCAGGCAGGGCCCAGTAGTTCACATGGTACCAAGAGAGGGGGTGCAGTAGGGGCAACCAGGGCAGGGTCTTTGCCATCATGCAATGCCGGATGCAGAATGGGTAGCAGCAAACCATTGGGCAGCAGGTTCCTCATGGGACATGGTCCATGGGGCTGGTAAACAAACCCTGCTCTGTCAGAGGAGGGGGCTATACCCTGCAGCAGGGGTTGCTGTCACATCCTTCAACACCCTTTGGAGTACCCCTTAAATAGCATTGCCTCTCTTAATGTTGTCATCCAATTCTTCTAGCAAGTTTTCCCCTTATACAGGACTTGTGTTTTCTATAGTCTTTCAATTTATGCTCAACCTTATTCACTGTTTTTCCTGGTTCAGCAAGCCTTTACTCTGTCACTAAACACTTGTTACCTGTTTTTTCCTCCATGGCTTCCTGTAATTTATCAGTCCTGCAACAAATATCTGTCTGAAAACCTTTGAGTACCTCGTCTTAGAGCACTTCTGCCATTTTCTCTAGAAAGAAACTCTTTTGGTCATATGTATCACTTTTCTTCTTCATTCCTGTAGCATCCCTTATTCTCTTGCTCTTTACTACTCATTTCTTTTCCAGAAACAATTTCCCGGTGAACTACTTTCACTATTCTACTGCATGGTTCTTGTCCCCCTCCCCCTCAAAACAGAAGCAGTATCAACATTAGTTCAGAGTTACCTTATGTACTGCTGCTAACTCTTACAATACAGTCATAGGCCCAGCCACTTTTACAACCCCAAATTCTTAATTTGCATGGAGTCCCTTCTCCTCAAAGTCACATGCAGCCTCAGAGTTCTTTCAAGTTGCATGGAGCCCAGAATTGTAGGCTGCCCAAGAGAATATTGCATATTATTTATATCTGTCATGTTTTTATTAATGTGATTTCCAAGTATGTTCCAGTTGCATCCTGATCCAAAATCTTGAAATGATGCAACGGTCTGGAAGCCTCCAACTTAGCCTGAATCCTATCCACTATTGCATGTTTCTCATGTTCACCTTCTACAAATATTCTCCATTGTTTTCTTCCACTGGCCACATCTTAAACAGTAGTCATCCCAGCTTTCTCCTCAGTCTGCTGCAGGCACATATACAAAACATAAATATATAAAAAAGCAAGCATCTGGCCCTCATCGTGATGGAGAAAATCCTGAAGGCAAAAGGGAGCAAGAGAGAGCATTCATTGTATGGAGCTTCAGTAACTGGGCAGTTTTTAGTTCCTGTCCCAGAACATACGAGTAGACACAATTTTTTTAAAGTGTTGCCCAGTTAATAGACTTGCCTCGTTAACAATAATTAAGTGCCATCAGGTCACAGCTGACTCATGATGACCTCTCACGGGGTTTTCAAGGGAAGAGGTGAACAGAGGCCCCGGTCACATGGGCCAGATAACAGGGGGGGAGGCATGGCTCTTTGCACCGGTGCAATTAGACCCACCAGAATGCGATCAGATGCGACAGTGGCACACCACGCCTTCATCTGTCAGCACATGCGCGTCAAGGAGGAAAGCCGCGCACCGGCGCAATCACACGGAACAATGCCGTCGGCAGCCCATGGCAAACCATTTGCTAGTACATTTGTTGAGATACTTTTTAACTGCGCAGCTTCGGTGGCACACCATGGTTGGGCCACGGGTACGCTACGCTTCCCAGATGTTGCGGTGTGATCGTGCCCTGAAAATCCGCCCAGCATTCGTGGCTCTCCTGCAGCAAATTCGGTGTGTGAACGGGGCCAGAGATGGTTTGTCATTGCCATCCTCTGCATACCAGCCATGGTGTTCCTTGGTGGTCTCCCATCCAAGCGCTAACCGTGACCAACCCTGCTTAGCTTATCAGCGCTGACAAGTTTAGGGTAGTCTGGGTTGTTGATTAGTGGATCTGGTTAAATTTTTTGGTCTTATAGTTGAGTATTATAGCCTCCAACAATAAAGGATTTCTGGGGGGGGGAGTTGTTCAGTGTTGTTATTGATTTGCTCCATGAACTCCATACTAGGTTGGAACAAAGGTGGTAAAAAAATCTGAGGAATTTATATTGTGTTGGAGCTCCCCCCCAAAAAAATTAACTGCAGAATGAACAGCATCTACCACTTTGTAAACTGCTGGTCTTCTTAAATGTTTTAATGCTAGGGTTTACTATGCTTGTAATCTCTTGGATGTTTTAGAGCGTGTGAATGGGAGTACATACTTATGCAAGGAAGATTGCTGGTGGAAGAAAGCAGGCATGATGTTGGCTTTCATCCTTGAATGTGAGACCAGAATAATAATAATAATAATAAAAAGAAACTTGTGAGCAGACGCTCAGTGCCTGAAACATATGGTCATTCCTCCAAGCAGTGTAATTTATTAACAGGAAAGCCGGAACCTACAGAGATTCTTATGGACAATTTTTTAAAAAAATCTCCTCCTGATATTCATCTGAAACCTAGTGTTGATGTATGATGGTAGGCTGAACTGAAATTCACCTAGGAAAAATAAATTGACTCACTTTTAAAGCCCCAGCTTTCTTTCAGACCCTGTACAAAGCTGGCAGCCGGGAAGCATGATGTTCACTTGATCTGTAACAAAGAGGAGATGATTCCCAGTCATTTGGTGGACAAGGACTTAAATTTTTTTTAAAAGCCCTGCTGCAGAGGGGCCAGCTGCGAGTAACTCACAGAGGAGCCCATTCAAAGTGACAGAGGCTGATGATCTCCAGCCATCATAGAACCAGCCGTTGACTTGATGCTGCAAGTGATCTGTGGCCTCTTAAAGAACATTTAATTACACAAGCAGCATGCATGACTCCCTGCTACTCAGATTCATTTCCCCAGCAAAGCGCTGCAGGAAACAAAATCCACTCAACAGTTGCTTAGCTAGAGGTAGTCGTAGCATTACGTTGTTTCTTGGCTGGCGGTTTGCCTACTTCTGTGAGTAACCCGTCTAATCCGAGCAAAGCACCATTGAAAAGAGCTAGAAGACCGCCAAGGCAGAGGGGACGAGTTGAGCATGGAGCCTTTTTGGAACTGCTGACGGATGATGTGTTTCATAGCTCCGATGGCTTCCCCTGAATACTCTTTGTTCACCTACCTCTAAAGCACCTTCGGCCATTAGCGCCATTTTGCGCTGGCAGTTATTGGTTAACGGGGCATCCAATAATTGCTTACCTGTCAGCTGAAAATTAAAAGAATGCTGAATTGGGCACTGGCTGAAGTGATGTTGATCGAATGAAGTTGGCTTTTGTTTAGAAGAGGGCTCCCCGCCCCTTGTCTGTATTTAGGCTCCTTTCATGCCCATGATTTTTAAAAGTCATGACCTACTTTATGTCGGAAGTGAAAGCACACATAACTTCCCTTTCCATCTTTGATTGTACTTCCCTAAATCCTCTATGAATCTTTCCACTGAGCTCAGTCAACCTTTTATGCAGAGAGCATTTTGGGATAGAGTTGAGCAATGAGGGGCCATACCTTATGGTTTCCTCTTTCAGCCACAAAAACCACAGTCCTACGCTGCATTGTAACACCACTTAAAAAGGAAGGGCAGATTTCTCGCTTGCTGAATTGTAGGGCAGGAAATCTGCTTTCTTCTTTTAAAAAAAGATTATTTTGAAGCTTTTATTTTGTAACTTATTCTGGTCCGATGAAGTGTTCTGGTGAACTTGAAAGCTTATACACCATTATGTGTCAGTGGGCTGGTCCTAATAAAAACTATTACGTGGATTGCATTCTAGGAATGTGTGATTGCCATCATTAGCCAATGACCAATTTGTTTCCCAAGCTGTGTGTGTATTTTTAGCAGGGGGGGAAAAGAGCTCTGCTCTGTCGCTTACCTGGCTACGTATTGTTTAACTATTTGAGCATGAAGTATGTTGCATCGTTAAGATTTATCTGCTTCAATAATGTGCAAATTCTGGGTTGAGGCCTGAGTGTAAAAATAGCTATGCAGTAAATAAGAGGGTTGCAAGTAGGAATTCTTTAAAAAAAGTAATAGATTCCTTCGGGTCAGTTTTATGGAATTCGGATTGTACGTTTAATTCAACATTCAAGCCCAATCAGTTATTACATTTCTTCAGACTAATTTCAGTCCGTATAGAGAAACATCGGCTTGGATTGTAAAGTGCTGTATAGTGGTACTTCTGTTGGCGGCGGGGGGGTGGGTGTTGTTGTTGATATTTCCCTGTTCCTTCCTTCCACCAGGGGACTCCCACGCACACACACTTTGCCTCATTAATACTATTTGTGTCCTCTGATCAACGAGAACAGGATTTCAAGGGAACTGGTGAGCTGTAGCTTGTGGGGAAAGACAGAGAAGTCCTGTTCCACTCACTTCATATTCTACTTATGGTACTTTGGGTTCAACCCCGTAAAACCATATCAAAGGTATAATGGAGAATGCACTAACTTGCAAAAGAGTATGCACACCTCTGTGTGTATGTCCCCCACCTCCAGGAACAATGTTGAGATTGCTGATATTACTTGCTGTACAAAAACAGAACTTCGAATCCTATTGTTTACAGACATTTGGAAAGATGCTTCGGGTGGGGGGACACAGCGCGCTGGAAAGCAGACGACCAGACTGCGAGGGGCCGCGCTCTCCTGCCTGCCTGCCGGGGAGGAGGCGGGGGGGGGGCTAGCTGCCCGTTGTATCGCCCTTCTCAACGGGCCTTCCTCCCTAGTCAAAGGTATAATGGAGAATGCACTAAATTGCAAAAGATTATGCACACCTCTGTGTGTGTCCCCCACCTCCAGGAACCGTGTTGAGATTGCCGATATTACTGCCTGTACAAAAACAGAACTTAGAATCCTATTGTTTACAGACATTTGGAAAGCAAAACCAAGACCGCCAATACAAAAAGTGTTTATAAGCAAACCTTAATAAATTGACCCTTTCAGTATAGTTATGGCCAGGGGGGGGGGTTGGTAGAAGAAGCCCAGCAGGAACTCATTAGCATATTAGACCACAACCCCATGCCTTTCCTTGATGTAGATTTGAATCTCACTAAAGGTAGCCAGGGTACTTAAACAAAGATATCAGAGAACTTTTATCAGATGCTGCCTTATCATCCTTATCCCTGTTTTATGGTACTTAGTACGCTGTTGTTAAACAGCCCAATCCTTTGCATGTTTATTCAAGAGTATGACCGTAGTGGGCGTGGCCAACTCCGTTCCTGTGCACTCCTGTCCAAAAATAGCCTTGGTTATGGCTTAATTAAATCACCCACAAATGTAAATTTGAATCTCACTAAAGGTAGCCAGAGTACTTAAACAAAGATATCAGACAACGTTTATCAGATGCCTTATTATCCTTATCCCTGTTTTATGGTACTTAGTACGCTGTTGTTAAACAGCCCAATCCTTTGCATGTTTATTCAAGAGTATGACCCCACGTGTTTAGGATAGGGTGCATAGGACTGCAGCCTCCGTTTGAGACCTGTAACTAGCAGCGTATGGATAGAATCTGGTTCCTTACCACTCCTCCACATCAAGTCTGCTGAGTGACTTTGGGCCAGTCACAGTTCTCTCAGAACTCTCTCAGCCCCACCTGCCTCACAGTTCTCTCAGTAGAAGAGAACAAAGACTCCAAGTAGCACCTTAAAGACTCTCAAAATTTGTGGCAGGGTATGAGCTTTCGTGAGTCACTGCTCACTTCTGATACCTGATATTTTCAGGTACCTGATATCTGAAGAAGTGTGTGGTGACTCATGAAATCGCATACCCTGCCACAAATTTTCGGAGTCTTTAATGTGCTACTGGACTCTTGCTCTTTTCTAATTCTATAGGCAGTCTAACATAGCTACCCATCTTGAGTTCTCTCAGAACTCTCTCAGCCTCACCTACCGCTTCTCCGCGTGAAGTGAAGGGGCCAGTCACAGTTTCTCTCAGAACTCTCTCAATCCCACCTACCTCACAAAGGGTGTCTGTTGTGGGGAGACGAAGGGAAGGGCGCTTTGGGATTCTTTAGGATAGAGAAAAGCACAGGCAAAACCCTACTGGAAAGACACGCAGCTGCTACTATTGTTGCACCATCTTAATGTAAAATGGCTGTGGTGGCCTGTGCTAATATTAAATTATTAGGCTGAGGAAAGGGAAATTGGGGGTGAGCTGTGGCTTCATGATAGAGCATCTGGGTTGCCTATAGACTGTCCCAGTGTCAGCGAGCTGCCATTTCTCTGGGACACGTCCCGTCCCTCGTCCTGCCCTTCCCCCCTTCTCTCCCTTTGTTATTCTCTTCTGGTATGCTTCTTGGAAAGACACGCAGCTGCTACTATTGTTGCACCATCTTAATGTAAAATGGCTGTGGTGGCCTGTGCTAATATTAAATTATTAGGCTGAGGAAAGGGAAATTGGGGGTGAGCTGTGGCTTCATGATAGAGCATCTGGGTTGCCTATAGAATGTCCCAGGTTCGAAGAATCAGGTGGTGTGAAACATCTCTATCCAAGACCCTGGAAAGCCACTGCCAGTCAGAGTAGACAATACTGACCTTGATAGACAGATGGTCTGACTCAGTATAAGGCAGCTTTATGTGTTTATGTGAAATTGGGGGCATTGTGGCTAAAATAGCTTGTAGTTCCCCTTGGAATGTTTAGAGCTTACATTTGTGGGAAAATTCATCTTTCAAATTTTCAGCTCTGTGGGCACTCAATGAAATTGCGGAGCAGTCGGGTTAGAACGGATAAAAGGAAGTACTTCTTCGCCCAAAGAGTGATTAACACATGGAATTCACTGCCACAGGAAGTGGTGGCGGCTACAAGCATGGACGGCTTCAAAAGGGAATTAGATAAGCATATGGAGCAGAGGTCCATCAGTGGCTATTAGCCACAAGGTAGAGATAGGGACTCTGGGGCAAGTGATGCTCTGTCATCTTGGTGCTGGGGGGGGGGTCAACAGTGGGAGGGCTTCTAATGTCCTGGCCCCACTGGTGGACCTCCTGATGGCACCTGGTATTTCTGGCCACTGTGTGACACGGAGTGTTGGACTGGATGGGCCTTTGGCCTGATCCAACATTGGCGTCTCTTATGTTCTTATGTTCTTATTTCTGGCTATAGCTGCTCAGTTTTCCCACATGGATACTGTGAGTGAAAATCTGGCCACCGTGGGCTTCCATGGTAAATTAGGCCTCAGTTGGCCTTCTTGTTTGTCTTGGATTACCACAAAGGATGTTGACCAAATACCTCTCTTACACATCCTAGATACTAATAGCATTAAGAGTCCGACATTGCCAACTATTGTGATAATTATAAGTCAGTTTTGTAGTGGGAAAGGGGGGGGGATGTGAATCCTGAATTAGAAGTGATGTTGGGGTTGTTGAATATTTGTGTTGGTTGCCCGGCATGTTGCTAAGAAACAGGCAGGCCTTTTGAATTACGAAGCCTCCCACCCCATCCCTACCCTCCGCCTCCATCCCTGTCCCAGCACAGTAATTTAATTTGTTGCATCAGGAAAATGTGTTTCAAAGAAGCCTGTCGGGGGACTCTTCTGTCCCTTCCCCATTCTAAAACGTTGCCCTGAACATCACCGCCATTTTCTAGTCGTGAATGAAGCCCTGGAGGAGAACTGACTCTTTGCTAAGGGGCTTTTGCCAGTTGATACACGTACGCACACACCCCCACACCAGATTTGCAACAAAATGATTTGTATTTTAAATCCTCGAGTGTTCTCGGCTGATAGAAAACTACAGAGGTAGGTATAAATATCATGCCATTTCTCTGTCACCTGCTGGCGCGAGGCTGGGTTTTGATGCCACACAGATATATGGAGCTGGAGGATGGGATTCTTTCTGGTTCACCCAGCCATTAAATATCCTGGGAATCCTGTGCCTGCTGTGACAAGATTGAAAGTGAAACCTTCATTCTTTCTGCTTCTAGTTGGCCAAGCAAACCGCCACGGCACACCTTACAGCGTCTCCCCCCCACCCCCGTCCTCTGAAGTGTCCATTAATAACCAGCACTTTCTGGATTGCTACCTGAAAAAATGTACTAAAAGCTAATGCTAAAAGACACTGGAGGAAAGTGTGCCTGCAAGAAAGACCAGTAATCTGGGATTTTCCTCTTGTACTTCGGAATGTTTTAGGGCATTTGGGCTTCCTGAAAACCTTAGTGTTCTTTATGGAAGTAAGCAGAGTTTCTAGATCTCCTTTGTTCTGTCCCAGATATATTGGAAATGGCCAGTGCGATCTCTGTAAAAGGCAACAGTTGAGCATCGAGGAGATTGGAGAGGGGCTGTGGCTCAGTGGTAGAGTGTTTCCATTTTGTTATTATTTCATTATTTGTATCCTTTCCTCTCCATTGGGGGGCCCAAAGCTTTCCATACAAAACAAGAAAACAAAATGCAAAATAAAACAAGAGCTGAAGAGAAAGATGAGAGGGGAAGATTCTGAGCACTGAGAAACAAGATAGGAAGAGAAAGATGAGGGGGGAAGATTCTGAGCACTGAGCAGGTTTAAAAAAAAAAAAAAATAATTAGAGGTTTACAAAACCATGCGTGGGATAGAGAAGGTAGAGAAAGAAGTGCTTTCCGCCCTTTCTCGCAATGGAAGAATTCATGGGCACTCAATAAACTTAATGAGCAGTAGGCTTAGAACAGGCAAAAGGAAGTACTTCTTCATCCAGCAAGCAATCAACACGTGGAATTAAGTGCCACAGGAAGTGGTGGTGGCTACAAGCACAGACAGCTTCAAGAGGAGATTGGATACACATATGCTACAAGCACAGACAGCTTCAAGAGGGGATTGGATACACATATGGAGCAGAGGTCCCTCAGTGGCTATTAGCCACAAGGTATAGATGGAACACCTGTCTGGGGCAGTAATGCTCTGTATTCTTGGTGCTATTATGCTAATGAGTTCCTGCTGGGCGTGGCCAACTTGGGAGCCAGCCGGAACTCCGTTCTTGTGCGTTCCTGCCCAAAAATAGCCCTGGGTGCCAGAATAATTTATCCAAAGGTTTACAGCCTGATTTCTGTTGCAATTAGCATTGTGTACCTGAAACCAAAAATATATGAATGTGCCGCTTTCTTTTTGTTTTGCCCATTCTAGCTACATGTCCCCAGTTCCCTTGTATTTTAGGCATTTTAACGCCACTTGTTTTATGCACCATTTTCATGCAGTGGACCCACAAATAATCATGTAAATATAATGGGGAAGCTGGTGCATGGAAACAGAAAACGGCATGCAAATAAAGCCAGTGCAGTTGCAGTGGTCAGAGTGTCCAACTAGGATTTGGGAGACTCAGGCTAGAATCCCCACTTGTGCCACAGGAGCTTACCTGGGTCCATTCACGCACTCTCAGCCTAACCTACCTCACAGAGTTGGTGTGAGGATAAAATGGAGGAGAGGAGAACAATGCCGCTTTAGGTCCCCACTGGGGTGAAAGAAGAAGAAGAAGAAGAGAAGCGGTTGGATTTATACCCCACCCTTCACTACCCAAAGGAGTCTCAGAGTGGCTTACAAACTCCTTTCCCTTCCTCTCCCCACAACAGACACCCTGTGAGGTAGGCGGGGCTGAGAGAACTCTGACAGAAACTGCTCTTTTTCAAGAACAGCTGAGCCCAGACTATGGCTTGCCCAAGGTCATCCAGCCAGGTGTGAGTGGAGGAGTGGGGAATCAAACCCGGTTCTCCCAGATTAGAGTCCGCGCACTTAACCACTACATCAAACTGGCTCTCTGAAAGGTGGGGTATAAATGAAGTAAATAAAATGAAGGCTGTTGATTCAAGTTGGCACAAGGGAGAAGGAAAAGCCAAATGGGGATTTTTGAGTTATCATTAGTGGAGCTGCGAAATTTGGCAGTCTTGCTGCTGAAAAGAGGAAGAACCATGGTTGCTTGGGTCTTGCTGGCTGCGAGAGTTACCCAATGACACATAAGGATGAAGGGGTGGCACCTGTCATGTTGTGTTTTAAAGAAGCCATTGCGTGCAAGTGAGGAGCAGTGGCCAATGCCTGAACCTTCACTCCTCCATGAGATGGACATAGTATCTTCTTCGTGGTCTCTGTGCATCACACCCTTGGGAATAGACTGCACCTGCGCTGACCCTGTTCGGTACTGTTAGCAAGCCAAAGGGATTTTCGCGCCCACTCCCAGGTCACGCGCTGGGCTCCACTGTGCATGACCAAGGAGGGGCATGCAGATCCCGCCAGTTCTTTTCTGACCGCCGCGCTGGTAGGACGCCTTGCTTCGGTCGGTTAAGTATTTACCTCTAACTTCCCTTGCACAGGAGTGCGCCACCTGTGTAAGCACCTGTGCGCCACCTGTGTAAGCAGGCCTTAGGAGTAAGCTGTTAGGCATCCTTTTGTATTTTGGGAAAGGGTTGTTTAGTCTGGTCCCCCTTCCTTGTCCACCAGCAAATCACAGATATTTAAGATCGGGATTGATGGGGAAGAGGGTTACTTTGGTAATGGCTATTCGGAGTAGTTAGCTCCCACGCTTAGTATTGATTGGATAAATGGATAGCCTGCAACACTTCTCTAAAAACACAGCTAATTACTAGGTGTGTGATTTATTTTTTTATTTATTTTGCTGGCAGTCATAATTCAGAAGGCCATAAACTGAATCAAGGTGAACGGTTTCTGTCGGGGCGAGCTTTCGATAAGGCAGCCATCGATCTGGCGCTTGCGTTTGTATTTCCCCCAGACCTTCTGCCGTATGCTTATTTCTTCTGCTCTGTCACCATTTGTCTCCTCCTAAGTACCATTACTGCAAAACTTCCCACTGAGAAATTTATACATGAAGAGTCCCCCCCCCCCGGATTTCTTTAAAATAAAGTAGCTTAAAAATAGACCTTGTGGGAGCCGTTTTCCACACTAAGAATGAAGTCTTGCAAAAATGTTTTAATGCAGATTTGGGACCTAATTATTTTTTCTCACCCCGACTTAGTGGTGGGTTTGCAGCAGTGAGAACAGCACGTCTAGGAAGCTTCACCCTTAGGTTCTCTAACCCATCTCCCAAGTTTGCATCTCTAAGGCACTGAGTGCTGTCCTCCCTCTCACTAATCTTCTGACTTCTCATGGCCTCCCAGCTTAATTGACCATTAGTTAGGTGGAGAGGGGGGGGGAGCCAGTTATTCCAGCCAGGCTGATTATTACAAATGATCATTATCTACCTTGGGGAAAGGTGATGTTTCCAAGGAGGAAAAAGTAAGAGAGGCTGTTAAAAGAAAATGATAACGCACATACAATAATTAAATTATGGTATTTCAGGAAGTTTAGATGTTAGGTTAGGATTGTGTGACTAGTTGTATGACTGTCACTTTCTAGGCTTGGTAGATGAGGTGTTGGTGGGGAGGGGAGTGTTTTTCTTGTGGAACAATGCTCGTGTTAAAGCACAAGTATCGGCTCCTGATAACATATTGCATATGCATGCAGGACATAAATACAGTGTTTGTTCACAATACTGGATGGAAAAATTGCATTTTTTCTTGTTATCACAGTGGTCTTATGGAATATATTCTACTGTTTCAAAGATGGGAAGGGGCGAAAGAATTGTTTGCCCAGCGATGCATATCCAAATCTACATGTAACTTTGATCATAGATTCTCATTTGAACTTGCCTTTAGTTCCCCCCTTTTCTTGTTCCCTCTGTGTGCCGAGTCAGTGGAGTGAGGTCCTTTTTTGGATGTTTGACATGCCACTATATTGTAGGTAGAAGAGCAGGGGTGGCATGTGTATGTATCTGTGCCCTCCTTGAGTGAAACAGAGTACTTTGTTCTGGAGTACTCAAGTCATCAGCACCTTCTATATTTTATGTATGTATGAAGGCCACTGAACAGGTGCATGAGCTTTAAAAGTGAACCCAGGGATACCAATGTACCTAATTCCCAAACATGGCCAAATTTGTGGATACCTAAGTCTGAAGACTGGGGCCTTGAACAATCCAGACAGATCTTTCTAAAATTCTGAGAAAAGCCCCAGCTTTACATAGAAATCTGAAATCACACACACACACACGGGGTTAACCCACCTAAATAATAGAAGCAGCACCTATAGCTTTATATAACAAATGTCCTTTCAGTGGCCATTGTGGCTGTTGCTGGGCAGCCACAACAGTATTGCCAACCTTCAAGCCTTGGTTGCTGTCTGTAAAAGGCAGGGGGAAGGGCACTGTCCAGGGCCGTTTTGGCCTTTCAGGGAGGACTCATTGGGTCTAGGGCCAGCAGCAACCACTGGGCAACTTGCTATCATGTAACTTTCATGGACTCAACCAGGACTGGTTGCTTGCTGCTATTCAGCAGCAGCCATCACATGAAAGCCAATATGCTTTAGTAGTTAGTTTCAGTCCAGGATCTGGAAGACCCAGGTTCAAATTACCATTCTGCTGTGGGAGCTCAGTGGGTGACCTTGGACCAATTATACATTCTCAGCCTTACCCCTTAGGGTTGTTGTGAGGATAAAATGAAGGAGAGGAGAATGATGTAAGCTGCTTTGTGCCCCCATTGAGAAGAGAGGTGAGGTATAAATATAAATGAATAATAAATATAGGTGAAAATGAGCAGATAAAATGTAGGTTGATTGGTGGGTGAAAGGAGAGGAGGAAGCAGGAAAGGGGGAGGATATGGGGTTGCCAGAAGGAGGGAAAGATGAAATGTGGTAAGTAAATAGTGTGGTTAAGTGGATACAAAGGAAATGTACCCCCCTCAAGTCCTTTTAGATCCCTCACCATGCAACTGGACCTGTCCTGGCAGTGGGCACTATGCAGCTGGGCCATGGTTTTCCCAGGTTGAATCTGCCAAGGGGAGGTGTCATGACCCCAGTGGGCTGCCACCTTCTGCTGCCACCACCCTGGACTTAGGTCCCTTGAGAAGGCCCAGGGTACCTTCCCAAGCCCCTTCAAATTACCCCTTTGTAGCCAAGACACGTAAGCATGATGACCAGGCAGAGACACAACTGAACAAAAAGGGTTTATTATTGCAGTACTGGGCAGGGGGGGGAAGAAAACAAGGCAAGGTGCTTTAACATACATAACAGTGTTGGAAAGGCCAAAAGAAACACAAAGCTAACGCAGCTACCTGTTTCACTTAACTAGTTATGATTTCAAGGCTCCCTGCCTTTTATACCAGGCTACGCTACCTGTTCTCACTGTGTCCCAGTGAGGGATCTTTCTCTCCCCCAGACCAGCCTGTCCCCGCAGTGAGACCAGGCCACAGAGAGGGACGAAAGAACACCGCCCCCTTCAGTTTAGCTCTCAGAGATAGAACACCGTTCAATCGACCACCAAGTATATAAACAAACTCCTCAGAGAATTCCTGGATCCCCATTGGTCACAGCTGGCACAAACCCTTGTGGGGATTGTAGGCTGTCCGCTTCACACTCCCAGGCAGGTCTCTTAGGCCTCACTAGGCCCAGTCCTGCACAGATCTCCAGAGGCCTACACAGATCATGACAGGAGGGAAGGAGGGAAAACTAAAGAGAATGGGTTGGCTGGTAGGTGGAAAGGAAAGAAGGAAGCAGGAAAAGGAGAGGCTATGGGAGATTTCAGGGAAAGGAAACAGAGCAGGAGCAGGTATGGTCCTCACAAGTCTTTGCAGGTCCTTTGATTGTACCTTATATTTACCTCTAATACGTTTCTTTTGAAAAGTGATTTCATAAATATATACCGTAAAGAGTGAGCAATGCAAATGGGCAGCATAGCTTTAGAATGGATGAGTAAAATTCCAGAATATTATTTCTACTTGGCCTGTTGTACTCTCAGTTGTCCGTCTGTCTGCTGTGAGCAAAGACATCTCTCTCTGTTCTCAGGTATGGAATGTTTGGCACTCTTGTAATTTTTTTTTGTTAGTAGTAGGGATGGAAGAAGTCCTTATGATTATTTATTTATTCATTTATCCTTTCTCTCCACGGAGGGACCCGAGTAGTCTGATTTCCCCCCCCATTTTATCCTTGCAACAACCCTCTGAGGGACGTTATGGTGCGAGTGTGTGACTGGCCCAAGGTCACCCACTGGGGATTGGAGTCTGGATCATCAACACTCTGACCACGACACCACTCTCTTGATTCCTCCCATGGAGGCAATCCAAGAGGGAAGTCTTGGTTTTCAAGTGTGTCAAGATCCATGTTCCAGTTCTGTTTAACTCATTTGTATGTTTGTTCCCTTTTGTTCATTGCCCGCCTGGACATGTTCCCTTTCTGTGTTTCCTCCTGCTGGAATCGTGGGATCTGGTTTTGTGTGGTGTTTGCTCAGCTGCGCACCGACCGACCCCAACACACTTGACACAGTTTGTCAAACAAAAACAGGAAACCTGAGAAGGGTTTGTGGTTGTACTAGATTGTGAAGTAGGAATTTTTCTGAGAAGGCGACTAGCGAACAAAATTTGTCAAGAAATCCATGGTGAATGACGGTGTGCAGGTGTACTGTATTAAAAAACAACAACAACACGATTTCTGAAGCCATGTGTAACAAAAGCTAGGCTAAACAATCACCCAGGAAGTAGCCCTATGCCAAATGTGTACAATGGCCAATCATACCAAGACTTTTACTTCTGTTAGGTCCTTGGATGGGAGACCACCAAGGAAGACCACCCAGGAAGACCTATGCAGAGGAACCACCTCTGCTCATCTCTTGCCTTGAAAACCCCATGAGGGGACACCATGAGTTGGTTGCAACTTGACACCACGTAATTATTATTAAATGAAGTGAAACAGTGACAAACAGTGCTGTCTGTACCAACTACATGTATGTATTGGGATATATGAATAAAATCTGCCAGTCTGGATCTGTCCTGAGAGAGACCAGAGACCAGAATAACTAGTACAGCCCTTCACCTAATTAGAAATGGTGCAAATAATATATCAAATATAGATGACAAATTCTCAGCTACAGTAGGGTTTTCAGAACATTTTTTTTTCAGACTTGTCTAGTCCAGCGTTTTAAAACACACATCTTCATCTCCAAGTCCTGTAGCACTTCATGAGGGATAACAAAATGAACCAAGGTCTGAAAAGCAAGTTGCTTGATGGGGCATTTGGTGACCTCAATCTCTTTGGTTTATCGAAAAGAAGTTCTAAGTGGGAGACTTGATTGCTATGTATTGTTGCGAGGAACGTGACCAAGCCAACCGGTGACTTCAAGTTCTTTTCTTCCAGCCATCAGGAACTAGGATAACAACTGAGTAGAAGCCAAAGTTGAAAAGCACCAACCTTGCGATAAAGCACAACTTGTAAGAGTGAAGGAGGAAATTAAATGCTGAAACTTCTTGGCAAGCAGGGTGGTGGAACTCACTACTTCTTGGGATGAGAAAAGGAAATCGAATGTGCTCCCTCAAATAAACAGCCTCTTGGGGTAAATTGAATGACCTCAAGGCGCAGGAGGGCAAACTTAAATGGCCTTTGACGCATGGAGACTATAAAACCACAGACAGTGTTCAGTGTTTCTTGTAGCAGTGTCGTTTAAGCTTGGCCACATAAAGCCATTGTCATAAGGGTGGGGGTGGATCTTTGTCTAAGGCAGACATTCAAGTGTAGATTTCATATGGAGGTGAACATATCAAGTCACCTTTACCGGGTGAGACCATTGGTCCTTCTAGCCTCATACTTTGTCCTTTGAGAGGCCGTGCCCTCCAAGTTCTGAAGTAAATGCCTTTTCCCATCTAGTACCGGAAATCCTTTCAGGCTAGTGTCAAGGATAGACCTTGGCAATTTCTGCATGCAAAGCATGTGGCACTGAGTCTGAAGAATATAGCAGAAGAAAAACAGAAATTTGATGGAAAGGCAAGAGTGAGG
>NW_015168084.1:354125-372127 GCF_001447785.1 Gekko japonicus | reverse complement strand
CTCTTTCCCCTGATACATCCTCTCCAATCTGTCTGGGGCAGAATAGAGTCCTATTTGCTGCAGCGTGTGACCTAGTAACTCTACTCACAACAACAGTAAATTTCCAGTAACTGTTCTACTGTATCTGAGGAAGTGTGCTTGCACACGAAAGCTTATACTATGAATAAAATGTAGTCGGTCTTAAAGGTGCCACTGGACTCAAACTTTGTTCAACCTCAGTAACTGTAACTGAAAAGGGAGAAAGGTCCATCAATGTTCAGTCCTCTGCCTGTGGTGAATATTGAACATAACACATAGGTACATATATCCTACACCAGGAATCCTCAACTTTGTTGAGCATATGGGCACTTTTGGAATTTTATGAAAGAGTAGTGAATGCCACCACAAAATGGCTGCCATAAGTCACAGGACTGGTCATAAAATAGCTGCTGTCGGTAGAGCGATTACAAGATGCTGGGAGGTTCCAAACTCAGCATCCTTGAATAATAGGGGCAGTTGTTTCTGTATGGACCACCATGCAAACCTAAAGCTGGTGTCCCCTGATATCTCCCTGGAGTTGAAGCACCTCCGACTCCAGTGAGGTCAAGGAATGCCAAGACTGGCTCTTTGCTTTAGGGAACAGGTGTACTGGGAAAAAGTAAATGGGGACTAGGAAGCACATAGGTGGGCACTACGTCGGGGGTTGCTGTCTTAAAACATAGGGACCCACACAAGCTGAGGGAATTAGATAAGCATATGGGGCAGAAGTCCATCAGTGGCTATTAGCCACAAAGTATAGATAGGAACTCTCAGTCTGGGGCAAGTGGTGCTCTGTATTCTTGGTGCTTGGGGGGGGGACAGTGGGAGGGCTTCTAGTGTCCTGGCCCCACTGCTGGACCTCCTGATGGCACCTGGTATTTTTGGCTGCTGTGTGACAAGAGTGTTGGGCTGGATGGGCCATTGGCCTGATCCAACATTGGCTTCTCATGTTCTTATACCCGTTCAAAGGCTTTTGAGAGTTGTGCCTTTGTAAGAAAGACACCCATCCACTCAGAAAGTGAGGTCTTTCAGTTCCCAGTTTTCTGTATCCAGCAAAGAACGAGTCTGCACCACACAGTCTTCATCGAGACAAAAGCCATCGTCTTATTTTACAGATGTAAAGAAGAAGGAAAAATTCTGCCCTATATGTACGTCAAAGGCAATTTACAGTGCTTGACATTGAGGCAGATGGAGAAGAATGTATTTTTTGAAACCGCTTAAACTGTCACAAGCACAGGAACCCATTTTGATCAGAGGTCTTTTGGAAAGTTTGAAGGTCTCAGCAAAATGCTGGCTTTATTTGCAATCAATGGCAGATACAGTCGGTGGTTTATTAATACTTAAATCAATACGATGCTGTCTAGCATGTCACATTAATTTAAAACTGCAACACATAAGCAAGTAAGCAAATCAGGGTGACTTCCAGAACAAGTTAACATCCCCCTGGGTGTTTGAGGGGAATCTACATCTGTGACGGAACAGTACTTAAGTTTTCTAACTGCCCAGAAAACTACACACTGCCTTTTTCAGATAACGTTAAAAAACATCATCTGGGAAAGCAAATGGTATATTCTGCAGTCAGCAGAAATCTTATCTGTGTGAGATGATTCAGTACTCAAGCCCTGCAAATAAGTCTCAAGAAGTTACTACTGCACACAAGAAGATTTACTGGCCTGTGTAACTGGGGAAGGGCACTTGGGTGATCTAAAGTATATGGAAAAAACCAGCTGTCTTCCTTTTACAATACCTTAAAGAATGTGCCATCAAGTCACAATAGATTCATGGCGACCCCTCATGTGGTTTTCAAGGCAACAGATGAGCAGAGGTGGTTTGCCATTGCCTTCCTCTGCATAGCAACTCCAGTCATTCTTGGTGGACTCCCATCCAAGTATTGACCATGGCTGACCCTGCTTAACTCCCAAACCCTGACAAGCTCAGGCCATACTGGGCTAATGGGGCTGTAAGAATTGCCTTGATGAATCAAAACATGGTCTCTCAACTGACCTCTATTGTTGCTCCCAGGGGTCCATGGCACTGGCCAATGTACTTCCTTCATGTTCTCTTGCTTCCAGAGTCTTGTGGATAAAATGCAATGGTGATGAACGGAACACAAAAAGAAATGGACCTTCCCATCACTCTCTACAGGCTGACAAAGCTCTGAACTCATCTCAGTCTGGTGCGTCACAACTAGCTTAGCCTTAGCCACAGATTTTCCTTGGTCTTAGAAACCTCTTTCTGTATCCACGCAGGAAGTGAAACATCCTTTTTGAGAGAGGAAGCCAAACAGCCGTCTCTTCCCAAAATGAAGAGCTGATCCTACCATTCCCCCACCTCCTCAGTACAGAAGGTACCTCAGCAGTGCCTGGAAGGCATCTGCATTGCATCTGCAATGGCTTAGAACCTCCCAAGAATAGAAAACTAGTGCGTAGCCAAGAGGGTCTAACTTAAAATCAGTTTTCCTTGTGTTAGTTTTGCACATACAGAGAGTTTTAAATCAAAGGGAATATTCAGAAGATGCAAATGTCTCCATACATCCCCCCCCCTCGACTCCAACAGTCTAAAATAATAGAGTGCCAGGAGGAATGTAGCCTGTGGTTTTCCTACATGTTTGAATTGTCTTTTCGACCTGCGTGGATTAGTTTACTATCTCTGTATGGCAGGCGTTTTGTATCTGGAACAGTTGCTTAACTTAATATACCTGTGTAATTTATTTAAGCTAGGGTACATAGAACAGAACTGGAAATGTTATCTCCATGTAGTGAATTTCATTATTTTACCTGTGGATTTTAGGGCCTTATTTACCATTTTGTCTTGTCACTTTGTCCATAATTGTGCATACAAAGAAAGGGTTTCTCTGAGCTGGCTTTAATGAAACCGTGTCTTAATCCTGGATAGGTCACAGTCAGTTTAGAACCTAACAATGTCTGGGAACTGAGGAAATTTCCACTTTCCATCTGGATTACCTGATGTTGGTGAGCACTGAATTGTGCTAAAATCAATAGAAGCCATTGCTAAGTGTGGTGGAAAGGAGGTAGTGGAAATGGTTCAAACACATATTCTCTGTCTTGAAATAAGATGGTGTGGAATGCAACCAGTGGGTGTCATAATGACTACTACCCGAAATTACACTCTTTGCTATATCCCTGTGGAATACATCAGTGTACATAACTAACCTAAGCAAATCAGGGGAAAAGTCAGGGATGGGAAATTCCCGGAGCTTTGGGGGTAGATCTAGCAGAGGCTGAGGTTTGGGAAAGGGACTTCAGTGGTACACCTGAACATACGGTTGAAACGCCATATTTATCCAGGCACTGGTTTGCAGTTTCATTTGTAAAGTAAACATGGTAGCCCTGTTCACACATTATAATGAATGCACATCTGTGTACAGTGTACACTTGATTCTTCTTTATATAGGCACCGAGTGACATAACTAACCTAAACAAATCAAGGGAAAAGTCAGGGATGGGAAATTCCCGGAGCTTTGGGGGTAGATCTAGCAGAGGCTGAGGTTTGGGAAAGGGACTTCAGTGGTACACCTGAACATACGGTTGAAACGCCATATTTATCCAGGCACTGGTTTGCAGTTTCATTTGTAAAGTAAACATGGTAGCCCTGTTCACACATTATAATGAATGCACATCTGTGTACAGTGTACACTTGATTCTTCTTTATATAGGCACCGAGTGATTCTCATGTTCCAAGGGAAACCCAAACTTATGTCAGTCCTCTCTAGGAATTAATGGGAACTCTATGGTTTTACCTCTGAGAGAAGACTGATACCTTCTCCGATGTCAAGGGGGCATCATGATGTCACTTCCAGGGACACTTCCAGGCAGCACTAGGTAGGGGAGGTCCATAGTGCCTTCTCATTAATGGCAAAGCAAGGCCTTCCTGTTTTTAGTGGTCTTTAATTTGTAAAATAAGGTTGTATGAGTGGTTGAGGAACCTGATCATTTTGTAATTTGTGTGTGGGTTGTGCATTGAGTAGATCTGTTTTTAATGTTTGTTTATTGGTGTAAGTAACTCATAATCCTCCTTAACCTTTTTCTTTTTTTTTTGCGTGAAAGTAAGTAACTCAATTCTTTTGGCGTATGTCAAAGGACAGTGCCTGTGGTGGTAATCTTACTTCATGTAGAATTAATGTACACTGCCCCGAGCTCCTTGGAGGAAGGGTGGAATAAAAATGTAATAGATTAATAGCGTGAATAACGCCAACGCTATTCCCTCATGAGGGGTTGCGTTTAATCATGCATTTGTGGACAGCTTTGCAGGCTGTTTGTGGCAAATTCAGCATAATGCTATGGGCTGTTATGGGCGACAATGTTTGTGGATTAGCAGTGGTTGTGTCTACCCTGATGCTTTCCATTGAATCCTCTCAATGAACCCTCTTTCACAATCTTCTTCTTCATCTTCTGAAACTCTCCAGTTTCATTGAAGGGCATTAGGCTTGTACCACAGTTCCAGGGGGGAGGGCTCATGTGAAGGGGGAACCAGTTTTGTGTAGTGGTTATGAGCCTGGACTCTAATCTTGGAGAACCAGGTTTGATTTCCCACTCCTACACGTGCAGCTGCTGGGTGACCTTGGGCAAGCCAGAGCTGTTCTCGAAAGAGCAGTTCTCGTAAGAGCTCTCTCAGGCCCACCTACCTCGCAGGATGTCTGTTGTGGGGAGAGGAAGGGAAGGAGATTGTAAGCCATACTGAGACTCCGAGTGAAGGTCGGGGTATAAATCCAATATCTCTTCCTCCTCCTCCTCCTCCATCATCTCCCTTTCTGTTCCCGCCCTTAAACATTCCTGGACAGAAAATTAGCATATCAGGATAAAAGCTGTGCTAGGAAATTACCTGTTGACACCTACTTTTTTACATGGAGAAAATCTTTATTGGGGAAGGTTACTGTTCTATTAGTTATGTATGTAGTCGCAAGCAGCTTCTGGAGACCCCAGCAAGGGGCTTTCAAGGCAAGCGAGGAGCAGAGGCAGTTTGCCATTGCCTTCCTCTGTAGAGTCTTCCTTGGTGGTCCCCCATCCAAAAACCAACCCTGCTTACCCTGTTGCCTACCTTCCTGTTTTATTGTTGCAGAAGTATTCATTGATGTGACCAGGTATGGTCATACACATACAAACCAGCAGACTGAAGGGTTACAGTCAATGGTCCCTCTAAGCTTTGGAGTCTTGTGAGCAAAAATTCTACTTTTTGAACTGCTGGCATTAAAGTTGTGAGCGAGCGATTTGGCTACTGCATAAATTAGTTTGTTCTGGAGACACCCTTCCTGAGCAAAGACAAAAATGTGTGAGCTGGAGGCTAAAACACTGTGAGCTAGCTCACACTAACTCAGCTTAGGGGGAACACTGGTTACAATATATTTATTTATTCATTTTATTAGATTTATTTATTCATTTTATTAGATTTCTATCCCGCCCTCCCCGCTTACCACATCCATGCAATGTTGGCTGAGGTTTCAAGAAGATAGAGCTTGAAACGGAATTTCAGCAAGGCAATAATGTTTGGATGGTACAGGCTAGCTCACTCTCATCAGATCTTGGAAGCTAAGCAAGGTCGGCCATGGTTAGTACTTCTCTGGGAGACCCCAGCGCCACTACACAGAGGCAGGTCATAGCAAACCACCTCTGTTTGTCTCTTGCCTTGAAAACCCCATGCCAGGTCACCACAAATCCACTGTGACGTGATGACACTTGCTACCACCAGCAGCGGTGTTTGGAAGGAGAGAAGGGGATGAATATTAGAACTCCATAACTGCTGATACTTCAGCAGTGTCGTGCCACATTTCTGTCCTTTTCGAGACTAAAAAGATTTCTTTAAAACCGAGTGGTGATGACCTTTAAGAGCAGTGTGATTTCACTGGAGAATGACCCCCAGTGGGCCTCAAGAAATTAAACTGCTGATCAGCAGTCCTTGATGGATCACGCCACTATCGGTACATGGGTAGTGTAGATATTTCAGAAAGGGTAAGCCTCTAGGTGACATTTTTCAGATAGCATATTTTCTGCATGTTCTGACACCGTGCAATATAGTAATGGAGCATTTAGCAATTATGGAATTTTATTTACTTCTGTTAAAAGACCTTATCGTGTTGTTTTCGGAAAGCGGGGAAGCATGCTTGTGGCTAGATCCCTTGCGCTGTCAATTACATAATCTCCCTAATAGCTGCCAGAATTGTACCCAGCTGTTGTGTTTTGCCCCCACATAGTCACAAAGCGTTTTCAACGTAGTAATTAAGAACAGCTCATCGGTTTCTCCCCCATTCTTTCTTTTTGGGGGGAGGAGATTGCATTGTAGATTGAATCTCTACTTTTCTCCAGAAACAATGTTACCTGCCGAGGCAGGGAGTGTGGTCCCGCTTCATTAGAGAGGCAGCCACCGTGAGCAAATATAGATGTTAATTTTTACCTGTGAACAAATAGCACTATGTGGTTATTTCTGTTCCTTACAGAGACGCAGCACGGCAAGGAAAGCTATGAACAGAGAATGTGTGTTTGTGTATAACGTTCTGTAGGTGGCTCAGTGGCAGAGCATCTGCTTTGCATGCAGAAGGTCCCAAGTTCGATCCCCGGCATTTCTAGTTAAAAGGATCAGGTGGTAGATGATGTGAAAGACCTCCACCTGAGAACGAGGAGAGCCTTTGCCAGTCAGAGCAGACAGTGCTGTCCAGTGATCTGAGCCAGTGGTTTGGAACCAGCCACATTTTCCACTCAATTTCTCTGATTCTTCTCTTTACTGCAGTCCCCATTCCATATGGCTTTTTTGTCACGTAGCTCTCATGATCCCTATGGAGCCCTTGGGGTGGTCAAAGGGGAACTCCTTCTCCCTTTTTTACCTGCAGAAAGCTGGCTGGACCCAACCTAGTATAAGGCAGCTTCATGTGAGTCCACGCAAACATGCACAAACTGGTACCTCGAACAGGGAAACCTGCATATTGCAGGTTAACCGGCATGGTCTTTAAATGATATTGGAGAATTTGCACGCATGGATGATGCCAGATGTGCATATCATCTGGTCAAGGTAATTATTCTCAACTTGAAGACTCTGCCGATTACTCTGGCTATTTACGTTAGCTCAGTTTGCTCTATGTATGCACCAGTATCTATTATGTATGTGCCTATGTGTTTTGTCCTCTCTTCTCTTTTTCATGTATTTGGGATTTCCCCCTCTCTCTTCCTCTTTTGTGGCAAATGTATGTGCCTATGTGTTTTGCCCTCCCTCCTCTTTTTCATGTATTTGGGACTTCCCCCTCTTCCTCTTTCATGGCAGATGATAGTTTCTTGTTGCATGTGAGTCAGCGACAATGGATCGGGCAGACTCTTGTTTACCTAGAAACCGGAAATGCAAGCTGTGATTGCTGAGCATCAGATGATGAATATCCATATTGACTGGACAGTGTGAACACCAGCTCAGGATGCCAGCGGCCTACTGGCTGTTCCTGGGAGCTATTGAGGGTAGGATATGGTGACACCACGACACACAACGCTGCAGCATCACTTCTGCTTGTGTACCTGAAATTGACATTGCAGTGACACTCTAGGAGTTTTCCAGATCTCTATAGAGTTTTCCAGATTCCCCATAGAGATCTGGGAAATTCCTAGAATACTGAAAGTGATGTGGTGACACTACTTTATCCCTCAGTTTGTTCCTGCGGCACTGAATAGCAGTGGGAGTATGGAGCCCAGGGGCAAGAGGTCTCCTGCTATAGCAGGTGACCTGGCTGTCCTAACGCCAACATGTATTAATATTTTTTAAATTCCTCATGCTAAATTGAGAACACAGACTTCTTTTCATACTCACGTTTTCATGCCCAGAAGTAAAGGGTTGGTATCAAACAGATCAACCGTTGGCTTATCCTAAATATGCAACAATAAATTAGCAAGATTCAAACACTTTTCCACCTTTAATGAGGAAGTGTCTGTTCTCACTGTAGTACAAGTATAATTTTTTCCCCGTTTGAGTAATCCTTTGGTATTTTAATGAAGTCCTGTTCCTTCGTACCGCATATGGTTCGCTGTCGGATAGTTTAACGCTAAGAAAACCAGCCTTGAATAAATTAGTATATATTTGCAAATTAATTGGTTAATTAGATTTTGGGCATCTCTTGGGGACAGAAAAGAAACAGCTGTGTGCAAGAGCATCTCCGATAACTGGGGGGTGGCTTCCTTTGCACAATTTGTTGCTTGATTTGGGGAGGAGGGCAGCGTTTGGTTGGAGTGTAAACTTTTTTTTAAAATCCAAAATCTTGCACTTTAAAGAAGACCTAACAAATTACTGTGGACTGGGCAGGGGGGTTAAGATCTGTCCAAGCAACCCCTTTTTGGAGAAGAGCAGAATGAAGATGGGGTACATTTTGAGAATGGATGCCTGCATCTAGAAAGTGTTCAGGAAATGATACGGAATGTCTTGCTGCTCAGGGCTTCCAGATTTTAGGGGGGAGGGCAGGCTGCTGCCACTGCTGGTGGTGATTGTATCAGTAAATATTAAGCCGTTGATAAGGAAGTCAGCCAACCCAAGGTTTAGAACAGAACGTCTCTCCCAGTAGAAGACGCTTGCAGAATTAGCTTCTGCACTTCTGAACACGAAACGGAAACTCAGACGGTGTGGGTTCAGTTTGAGAGTATTTCAGAGGTGATATCAGACCCATAGCCTATACCTGACTGCCTAGAAAGCAGGGAGGGAACCCTACTGTATGGTATTTCTTACATGCCCAGGGAAATGCTGGTTGCCACTTCGGGGCCAGGAAGCAATTTTTCTCCAGTCCAGTTTGGATCCTGGAGGGTTTTTTTTTTTTTTTTGTCATGTTCTGGGCATGGAGTAGGTGCCACGGGGGGGGGTATTTGTAAATTTCCTGCATTGTGCAGAGGGTTGTACTAGATGACCCTTGAGGTCCCTTCCAACTCTATGATTCTATGAAAAACCCTTGTGTTAGTTGCAAATTGGAACCATGGGTGCTTAAAATCCAGGTTTCATTGGTAGGATCCTTTCTTCCAGTGAATGAAAAGTTGTTTTTGGACATGGAAAGTGGTCTCTGGTTCACTGCTGAGGGCCACATGGGAAGTACATCAAGAGGTGGTCAGAGAGCCCTAACTGACCTGAATCTTTTGTTCCACATGCAGCATAGTTTTACATACCATTTTTATGAAAATGCCACAGTGGCAAAGGCCATCGTGTAGACATGTTGCACGTAGGCTACCATATCCCTTTCCTGCAATTGTTACCCTAAAAAAGTCAGCAGTTTTAAATAACTGGGATTCTTGGGAGAGCCAGCATGGTATAGTGGTTAAGAACAGTGACTCTAACCTTGGGGAACCGGGTTTGATTCCCCACTCCTCCACATGCAGCTGTTGGTGTGACGTTAGGACAGTTACAAGTTCTTTCAGAGCTGTTCTCTCACGAGCAGTTCTTGAAAGAGCTCTCTCAGCCCCACCTACCTTACCAGGTGTCTTGTTGTGGGAAGGGGAAGGGAAAGGAGATTGTAAGCTGCTCTGAGACTCCTTCGGGTAGTGAAGGGCATGGTATAAATCCAGTCTCTTGGAGGGCGGGGTATAAATTTGATAATAAATAAATAATAATTTGATAATAAATAAGTAAATTTGATAATTAATAAATAAATAAAATCTCTTCCTCTGCTTAAAGGGACATAGAGCTTACATGTATGGTTTAGTTAACAGGCAATCCGTAGGGCCCCAAAACATTATTAGGAACAATCAATGAATCCCTTGAGATCCGGCGTCTCACCTCTATCTTACCACTCCACTGAGCAAAGGTTGAGGAGGAACTTCCTCTTGGCTAAGGTAGAGTATTCTGTATATGCCCATGGGCTGTATCCTGCAAATCGTAAGGACAAAAATACCTGCAAAAGTAGACTGTTCCCGTCTTCCCTACCCCCCAGAAACTGCTTGCGATGCCTGCAATTCTGATGCTGTAGATGGGGGTTATGTGTGGACAAAAGGCCTCTGGGGACTCTAGTGAGATGAGGGGACTGGACAAAATCAAGTCAAGATGAAGAACAGGACTAAGGGAAGGGCAGTCACAAAAGAACAAGTGAGGAATAAGGAAATAATGCATATATACCCCAAAACATATTGGTTAGACCAGGGGTCTCCAACCTTTTTGAAAGCCTGTGGGCACCTTTGCAATTCTGACACTGGGTGGTGGGCACAACCATAAAATGGCTGCCACAGGAAGTAGAACCATACACAGAAGAAGTCCAAGTGCAGGGGGAGAAGAGGGGCAATTTTAAAAACACACTGAGAAAGAGTGAGAGAGAGTAAAACAAAGACTGTGGTGGTCGCTGCTGCTGCTGCTTAAACAGCATTATTTTAATCTGCACAGCTAATCAGATCTCCAGGGGAGAATCAGAAGCCCTGCTGGACAAGATCCTCACATGGCCCTGCTCACGTTCTAAAAACACGTGGTGGCCACTGTGGCGGCCACGGACACCACATTGGGGACCCCAGCTTAAACACTTGCTTGTTCTGCTTGGAAGTATATGTAGCTGGTCAAACAGAGCAAGGCCCAGCCAGCTAAGGCAGGGGTGTCGAACTCATTTGTTATGAGGGCCGGATATGACATAAATGAGACTTTGTTGGGCCGGGCCATGTGTGTCATAAAATGTAATGCCAGGTAGTGGAGATATAAACTTTATAAAGGACACAAACACGAAGATGCTTAAAACATTAGCTCTGTAAGCTGCAAACCTACTTTTGATTTATTGACATTCACCACAGAAATCTCATGCTCAGAGTTCTGAGTCTAGGACCCATGGTTAAAACATGAAATGGCTGAGTGATTAAGAGAGTCTGGTGAAGCAAGCTATGATGCAGCAGCAGAACTGGAAGCAGGAGATGGCCAGTTCCACTGCAGGCCTGATGGAAGCCCTCCGGGGGCCTGATCTGGCCCCCAGGCTGCATGCTTGACACCCCTGAGCTAAGGGGCAAGGAAATATGGAGAGACACCTACAGGCAAAATTATTTGAGTTTTCACATTGTTGCCATAAGGAGAATCACTAAGCACCATGCTTCATGATGCTACCCCTGCCTTTGCCCTAGTGTGTTTTCAAACAGGGTCCCTTGGAATTTCAGGTGAGATCTGTAATGGTGGACAGTTGGCCAACCACCACTCATCTTCTCTTGCCTTGTGCAGCTTAAGAAGAGTGGTGGTGGGTATGTTCTAAGTCATGGTCTCCCTTTTCAGACAGGATTTTTTAAAAAACTTGGAGGTAGAATATGCTTAGCAACCAGAAGATTCTAGAACAAAGCCGTTAGATTAGCGTGCCCAAAACAAAGCATTTGTGTATTCATGAATGACCCCAACACCTTCAGAAAAACATCACTTGATTAATATCAGCTTTAGGAATTGGGGGATTTAGATTTCAAGATCAAAAAAAAGTGTTCGAAGATAGGGAAAAAATGATTTTCAATTTAAATGCGATGTAAGAACTAATTGCCTTTCTCCCTCTTAAATTAGCTTTACTTCTGCGCCTGGCCCCGTAGAAATGGGAAATTAATGAGACCAGGCACAGGGGTAGAGTTAAGTAGGTGGCAAAGGCTGAATGAGAGCAGAGACTCTGGGGTTGTTGCTTGGAGGTTATGTTTGAGCCAAATAACACTGTGGACTTTCTTAGAGGTATCATGCATAATCATTTTGGAATGATATTTTACCACATTTGAAACTGGATTAAGATATTTCTGAATACTGTTAACTTTCTGCATTTATTAGCTGATAGCATCTCACACAACCACATGAAGCTGCCTTGTGCTGATCCTCAGTCCATCAAAATCAGTATTGTCTACTCAGGCCCCGGTCACACTGGGGGAAATAGGCGCGGCCAAAGTGCAGCTTTTTTGAGCCGCACCAAAAGAGAAGCGCGGCAGCGGGATCAGACTGATCCCCCCCTGCCGCCGCGCAGTTCCTCCCTGGCACAATCAGATGCCGGGGGGGAAGCCACGGACCGCAGAGTGAGGCGAGCCCGCTGCGCATGCGTGTGCATGCGCAGTTCGACAGGACCTCACATGCTGCAGGAGAGACGGGTGCACCGGTGATCACACGTCCACCCCTGCAGCGGATTTTTTGGTAAGTACTAGTGTTTCGTAGGGTTTTTTTAATCCACATCTTCGAGGACAGGTGCGTGCCGCTTCCCAGTTGTTGCGGTGTGATCGCGCCCGCTTGATGCGCCCCCGATCCGTCCCTCTTGCGGATCAAAGCCTCCCATGTGACCAGGGCCTCAGACTGGCAGTGGCTCTCCAGGGTCTCAGGAGGAGGTCTTTCACGTCACCTGCTGCCTGATCCCTTTTACCTGGAGATGCCAGGGATTGAACCTGGGACCTTCTGTGTGCCAAGCATTATACTGAGTCAGATTGTCTATCATGCTTAGTCTTGTCTTGAGGTCTTTCACATCACCTACTACCTTGTACCAGGAAAGGTCGGGGACTGAACCTGGGACCTCATGCATCCCAAGCAGATACTCTACCACTGAGCCATGGCCCCAGAATTACATACAGTCCTGTTTTGTCATTCTCTTTGTAGATGCCATTGTGGGCATTTGCACCTCTGTTCAAACAATCAAGTTGATTTGGCCAACGCCTGTCTCGGTACCCTTTTTATCGTTCCACATGTCTGACAATGGATACCTCAACAATGATATCTTTCTGGGGGGGTCTCTTGCAGGGTTGGGCCTAGGAAACACTGCTGTGCACTGGTCCTTGCCCCTCATGGAACGTAGATGAAATACTGTTCTCCTTGGGTCCCTCCTATGAAGTCCCTCTTAATTCCACTCTTTCTCCTATGCTCCTTAATATCTGTTTGAGAAATGTCTATTCCTGAATGATCCCTCGTGCACCTTAAAATCTGCAACTGAGACCATGCTCAAAATTCCATCTTAGGTAGATGCCTTCACCAGGAGGAAGGGCCTTTTTGGTGGCCACCCCAACTTTGTAGAACTCACTGCCTCTGGGTGGTTGTTTGCTCTCCTTGCTTGTTTCATTCTGGGGAGAGCAAAAAGACTGCTCTTTTGCTGTACTTCTGACTTCAGACGTTGGTTGTTCAGGTGTGAAGTGAATTTTTTCCCTAGTTTCTGTTTCTTTTACTGCTGACTGTGATAGTTTTTATGTTGATTTTTGTCTTGTTACTGTTGGCATATCTATAGTGAACCACTGCAAATAATAGCCATGACTTCCTTCTGATCGCCACCCTCCTTGTAAGAATATTATAATTCTCCAATGTATTTTCTTTTCAAGGACTGTTAGGCAACATGGCCCATAACTTGCACTGGGTCTCCTGTTTTCCAGTGGACTACGCTGCCATCATGTGGTGATTAGCTTAGAGGCTGGTGGTTCTGAAAATGCGAAGGTGGGGTGCTTTCTGGGGTGGAAGGCATCTGTGAATGCAGACGTGGGTCCTCCACGGCCTCTCCCAGCTCCACTCAGAATCACGATGATCAGTGTGAGATTAGAGGTGAAACTGTTTCCCTTTAATAAAGCACTTCAGAGAATTTAAGATGCTCCCCCTGCATAATATTGTCATCCGTACAACAGCCCTGTGAGATAGGTTAATATTAACACCCTCGCATTGGCGGATGGGAGGCATGTGGTTTGTTAAAAGCTGCTTTGTGACTTTGTGGCTGAGCTTCTAACCGGCTGCTTCCTGATCCTTGGAACAGCCCCTTGGCTTCTCTGCTCTGCCAACTCTCTTTGTGATTGGTGCACCGACTGTTGATGTCACGGAGGAGGTGAATCCCGAAAACCCAGCCTGTCCTCCTAGGGCTTTCTCCTCTGTAGTTCCTCAAGGGAGGGGGCAGATTTCTCTGAGGTGGGGAGAAGACACCCCCCACTCCCTTTTTGCTCATCTTTCCTCTAAGCTTTTGAATGTTCTCCAACTCAGATAAGCAAAGCAGTTATTAAGAAGGTGGTAAGACAACACTCTATGGAACATCCTCTGTCCAGATGGTGAGGATTTGTTCTTTCAATGGAGAATTGGCAATGCATATTGGTCATGATTCTGCTAACAATTTTTCCAGGCTAGACTCAAGTCCAGTAGCACTGTAGAGACCAACAAGATTTTGGGAGTATAAGCTCCCTTCATCAGATACAAGTTTTAAAAGTTTTCCAGGTTTAATATTGCAGAAGGCAGGTTCCAGAGCCTTTTCACACCTTATCTATCTCTTTGTCTCTGAATTTTGACTTGCTGGAAACTTTCTCCCACCGTTTTTCACGTGTCTTCGCCAACTGTACCTGGAAATTGACTCATTAAGTTTAATGTTTGCATCTGGTTGAAAAGGGCACCGGGGCTGTCATGCCAGGCAGCTAACTTCTGAAATGAAATGCAGGTACGCAGAGAGAGGCAGAGGGTGCTCTCTGGCTGTCTCCGTGACATTTGTAACCATGTGGAGCGCTTCAGGAGCTGGGCAGTAGAAGAAGAAGAAGTCAGGGCTTTTAAAGCGAAATGTTATCTTCCCTCTCTGAAAGTAAAGGTTGTGAGCTGAACGGTTTCCCAGAGAATGAGGATAAGTCTTGGCAAGGCTTGTGCCAAATGCTTCATTCAAGCACCACTTTCTAAGTGTTTTGACAGACGGAAGAGACGGCCCTTGAAGGAACCGGCCTGGGGGGGGGGTCCATTTGTAGGCCCCGCTTCAAAGCTTTGCTTTGAATGGCTCCAAATTCCCCTTGTGATAAAAGAGGGACTCCAGGTTTTCTTGGGAACGCACTGGCAAAGTAATTACCGTGTCCGGGAGAGTGCCGTGTCACAGAAATGCTCTGTTGCTGTCAGATTGAGGAAAGAATAGATGCCAGGGAGAAAACGGAGGTGGCAGCAGCTGTTCAGAGTGCAGGAGATTTGCTGGGCACGGGCTAATTCGACGCGGTGAAGGTTTTAACTAAAGGCACCTTTCGCTCGAGAGCTAGGCTGCCAAATGAGGCTCCCGGTTCCTTGAGGAGTCATAATAACTCTTTAGGACAAAGAAGTTGGTTCATGTTGGTACAATAATACCACAACAGTCTTATTTCATTTATTTGTTTCAGAATATTTCTGTGCCACCTTTCAGAGTCCTGCTTACAGAGGCAGCTTACAATTAAAACAATATAACAGTGTAAAACGGACCATTAAAAGCAAGCCATTGGACATAAACGGCATACAAACTAACCATAAAACAAACTCCAGAACAGAAGTCAGCCGTTTATAGAAGCTGGTAAGATAAAAACTCTTGATTAAAATTTAAACCTGGGGGTTTGGCCTGGTGCCTAAAAGACGGTAAAGTAGGAGTAGGTGCCAGGTGAGCCGCAAGGGAGAGGGCATTCCCAAGGTGAGGTGCCACCACGAGAAATGCCCTGCCTTTATTTGTCACCTGCCTCACTTCCGAAAGCAGGGGGCCAAGGCAGATCTTAGCTGGTGGTCTTACAGCCGTTTATAGAAGCTGGTAAGATAAAAACTCTTGATTAAAATGTAAACCTGGGGGTTTGGCCTGGTGCCTAAAAGACGGTAAAGTAGGTGCCAGATGAGCCTCAAGGGGGAGGGCGTTCCCAAGGTGAGGTGCCACCACAAGAAATGCCCTGCCTTTATTTGTTCACCTGCCTCACTTCCGAAAGCAGGGGTCCAAGGCAGATCTTAGCTGGTGGTCTTACAGCTGTTTAGTACTAATGGTGGTATATAGAACACACAAATGAAAAAACATCTTCCAAGGCAGTCTCAGATAAAGATGCTGTTTCTTCTGAATCAGTAGACATAACCTGTGTAAATACTAAAATCAAGATGACACTTCTAAAATCAGTCTGGGCTTCCCCATCAGATGTCTGACTCACTGGAAAAGACCATAATGCTAGGAGAAGTTGAAGGAAGCAGGAAAAGAGGAAGGCCCAACATAAGATGGATTGACAAAGTCAAGGAAGCCAAAGCCTTCACTTTGCAAGACCTGAGCAAAGCTGTTAATGCTACGATATTTGGGAGGTCATTAATTCAAAGGGTCGCCATGAGCTGGAAGCGACTGGACGACGTATAACACACACACATTAGGTAAATGACCCCTGACCATAATGCTAGGAGAAGTTGAAGGCAGCAGGAAAAGAGGAAGGCCCAACATAAGATGGATTGACAAAGTCCAGGAAGCCAAAGCCTTCACTTTGCAAGACCTGAGCAAAGCTGTTAATGCTACGATATTTGGGAGGTCATTAATTCAAAGGGTCGCCATAAGCTGGAAGCGACTGGACGACGTATAACACACACACATTAGGTATCTAATATGATTCCCTTTGAACGCTTCTTCTTTTTCAGACCCTTAACGTGATTCAATCTGAATGCGTCTTTCCTAAGCGACTCCAAATACAGTTCAGTTTGAATATTTGTTGCCTGTCAGGTTCCTAATATGATTCAGTTTATATATGCTAGATTAAAAAAAATTAGGAACAAGTTGTCTGCGTTCTTGAACACTGGCTGGAATCCTCTTCCAAGAACATAAGCCCTGCTGGATCAGGCCAGCATCCCTCCTAATCCGTCATTGCCTTTCCCCCGCAGTGGGCGACAATATCCTCCAGTTTTGTTGACCAAAAGGATGTTAAGACAGCTACATAAAAAAGACACGGAAATAAATATTTCGACAAGAACTTTCTCGCCTCTGTCACAATATTTATGTGGGGAAATGGATTGCTCCGTATGATCTATGGCACTGATAATACTTGCAAATAAATGCCTTCTGCCGCATAACCCCAGAATTATAAATAATTGCCACTCTTCCGTAACGTTCTGAATAGCTCTTGGTCTAGCCAGAGACACGTGATACTCTGCAGTAATTTTACACGTAGGTATGGACGTGCCAGCCTGCTTTGGGGACAGACTTCCAGGGATGGTTTTGTTCCTATTTTCCCAGTTCTTGGCAATGAGCAGTCGTGCCACACTTAACATATTGCCCACCGAAACCATATTTTCCTTTCCAGCAAGCACTCTATAAAACCTTAACGAGAAGCAGGGCACAATTAAACTTTGGCTTACTGTTTATTGATTTATTTAAAATATTCCTGTCCCGTCTGGCTACCAGCTTGAGGCAGCTCACCACGAATTTCAGAAGCTTAAAAATATGTCGTCCCAAAGCAGTGCAGCTCTGAAATTGAATCAACCGAAATCTGAAGTATAAAACATAACAGCCGTGTCATTGGAATGAAGTATTGTTGGGTCCGGTTTGTTGACTTTATTTATGACCCCGCTCTTCTCTCCAGTGGGTACCCTAAGCAGCTTACAACATTCTCCCTGTCTCCTCACAACAACCCTGTGAGGAGGTTAGGCTGAGGGTTTATGACTGGCCCAAGGTCACCCAGCTATAGGGTTGTCAGCTCTGGGCTGGGAAATACCTGAAGATTTGGGGGGCAGAGCCTGGGGAGGGTGGAGTCTGGGGAGGGGAGGGACCTCAGCAGAGTGTAAGGCCATAACAGTCCATCTTCAGAGCAGCCATTTCCTCCCAGGGGAAGCGATCTCTGTCACCTGGGGACCAGTTGTAATACCAGGAGATCTCCAGCCTCCACCTGAAGGTTGGCAACCCTTCCTAGCAAGCATCCATGGCAGAATGGGGATTTGAGCCTGTGTCTCCCGGATTCTAGTTCAGCACTCTAATCACTAGACCATGGTTTCATGATCTCCTAAGCTACATATAGTCAATTACTTCAGGCTGCCGGACAATCTTAGGATCTCCAGGCTATTCTACACACGATGCCATAAGATAATTATCCATTATTATTACCCATTTGCCCTTGGGTCAGTACAAATGGTTGAGTTGTCTGATAAGCAATACAGAGCCTTGGGAGTGATAGGGGAAGGTGTCTGGATCAGAAACCATCTGTAATTTAGGAGAGTAACTTTAGTGAGAACATTTGCTTGAACTCCAGAGGAGAAAGCAAGCAGTCTGGTTTACGGCCTATTGGGGAAATAGTATGCAGAACCCAGCTGGGAATCCTTGTGTGTGTACAAGAACCAGAGCACCACTGAGGCTCTGTTGGGGGGGG
>NW_015168084.1:353458-354083 GCF_001447785.1 Gekko japonicus | reverse complement strand
ACATCCTTTCTTGATAACTGGCAGATGTCTCAATATCTGTTCCCCTGACGCCTTTTCCCACCTTTGAAAGTAGAGGACTTTAAAAAAAAACTTTGCCAAAGTATATCAAGTCAAATTTTTCAAAGATGTGTTCCCAACAAAATCTGTGTTGGTTTTTTTTTTTTGGGGGGGGGTTTCTCATAACTGCTTTAGCTAGCAAGCGGGGTAGGTCCATGGCCCGTGGGTCAAAGTGGACCCAAAAGAACCTTTGCTGCAGCATGACAGACCTCGTGGCCGGGCTAGGAGGAAGCACCTTTTCGCCTGGGGGTGGTGACTGGCCCATGACGCGGAGTCTGATGAGGGGACCACACCGCCCCCCCCCCCAGAGCTGCTGTGTGACGCCGCCTTCCTTCCTCCCTCTGACACCAGCGTCGTCCCGGGGGTGGAGGAGTGTCCAGAAGACCCTCTCTGTGTCTCCCCCCCCCTGTAACCTCAGAGGGGGGGGGAGAGCGGTGCGGGATCCGAGACCCCTGGCTGGACTGGTCGAGGCGGCCTCTTCTTCTTCCTCCTCCTCCTCTCTTGCTCCGCTCCGACGAGGGGGGGTGCCCTGCCTGGCGTGGGTGGGGGGGTGGGGGGCCCCCGGCTC
>NW_015168084.1:327766-352760 GCF_001447785.1 Gekko japonicus | reverse complement strand
TTTGTTTTAGCTGAACATGTTTTGTAAGCCACGTTGAACCATGAGGAAATGCAGTATACAAATGTTTTAATAAATAAATCAAATAAAAACTTTGTGAATAAACTAAGAGACCAAAATGGACAGCTTGTTGGGTAGTGGGGTATTGCTCCACCTATGGGCTAAATTGTGGAACTGCAGGAGTGTGAATGAGAATGAAGGAACTGATAGGCTGCCTACCTGGACAGGTGGTGGATCCAGGAACATCTCCTTGTTAGAGTGTTTACCAACTACCTGTAAACTTAAACTTCCTTCAGGCAAGCTGTTTTTCCTGCTTTAGGATTACCGGAGACTGAAGTCTCCTCCTTCTAAAACATAGGCTTTGTGCCTATGCAGTTACAATAAATAATTCTAAGCCCAACAGATTGTGTCCGTTTCTCTAAAAGAAACATAATTATTTTTAAATGACAAACTGGACCCTTTGTTGATAAATGTTTCATATCCTGGCTGCTATGCCTGAATAACTCGTGTAAATAATGTATTAGCTCACAAATGGACTTAGCACATTCTAGCACGCACTGCCCAGCACGAAAAGAATGCTAAAAGGGAAGTGGATTGATCCTATAAGGTGCAAGACACTTTCAGTCCTGAAGGAAGCCTGTGGGGGGACAGATGAAGGTGGCGTTTCAGCATTTTCCTATCCTAAGTAATTGATTGGGCCAGTAATCCGGGATGAAGACATGGTTACCAGCAATTAGTATGTATTTGTATGCACACGTGTTTTGCCATATTCTGCATTTGCCACTGGAAGGAAAGTTAAGTGTTGTCAGAACCAGATTGTTGCACAGCTTTCCCCTCCAGGACATGTGAAGTGGTGCCATCCCCTGATCAAGCTTCTCTTTGTATCACTGATATGACAAGTAACAGATCCACAGTGGTTTGGAAGAGTTCTCTGGCATCCTTATTTGACCTTGACTGTTGCTTCCAATATTATCTGCTAGGGCTGCCGGAACAGCTGTAGTTAGAAGCAGGAGTTTGTGGCGGGTGGAATTGTGCCCCTCCCCTCTGCACAGGATATGGCTGTTTTTCATATTTCCATATGTTTTAAGATCTGACTAGTCCTCCATCCTGCATGCCGGGATAATAATAATGTCCTACCTTGTCAGGTTGTTGTAAGGATAATGCTTCTGAAGTATTTTTCAACATTTGTGGTACTTTGCCGCAGTGATCGCTAGGCAGAGCACATTGGGGTTGTTTGCTCTGTAAGCGCCTTGCTGCAATGCAACTTTTTGTGGTCAAATGGGGTCTGGATTACGTAGGCTGATATGCGGGTGGACGACCTGACATTGCATTCAAGAGGGGTTGGACGAAGGTCACCTTTTACTGCCTGCTGTGATCTGCTCTGGTTGAGTCTAAGATGCATCACAGCTCCCTGCTTGACTATACATGCAACCCAGCTTTTCTTAAAAGAGGCAGGGCTTTTTTTCCCCTTCTTCTTCTTCTTTTGGAAAAAGAGGTGCCGGGACTCTCAAGAGGGAAATTAAGTTTTCAGTCTGTCTACTAAAAACTCAAGAGAGAGCCCCCAGGAAAAAAAAAGCCCTGCAGTCTTTTCAGAGAAGTCTGCAAAGAATTTGAATTCGGGGCAGAGGAGTAGGTTTCTAGGCCACCTGATTCCTGCCAATCGGAATGGAGAAGATTCTCTGGATTTGAATAGAAGGAGTTCATGGATGGGGGTCTCTCTTAAAAAGTTATGCTTTTCCTTTGTGCCGTGCACGAGGATGGCAATGCACCCTTTGGTGAGTCCAAAGGGACAGATGTGAGAACAGAATCACAGGAACAGGCGATGTTCAAGATCCGCTCAAGAAGATTCAGCGGGAACAACTTTTAAGAGTTTCCAGGTACTTTAAAGAAGATTTTGACTAAAGATTATTCGCAGTCGTATTTTTCTGCATAACTGAGAAGTTCCCCGATGAGTTTGTCTGTTGGAAGCCCCACAGTGTGGCTTTTGCCATCCGCAAAGGAGCCAGGCATCTTTTTTTTAAATTAAGACCATTATTAGTTGTTCTAAAAATGTCCTTGGTGTTCATGAAGGAGGTGCAAGGCATTGGCTTTAAATATAGTAGCTCTCTGTCTAAGTTGAATCAGAGGGCCTGCCATCTTGAAGCACAGGGACATCCTCTCCCTGCCTCCGTCTTCTTCCTTCTCTCCTAACAAATCAGTTAATCTGAGGAATGGGAAATGTTTCCATACTCAGGGCTGAGTCCAGCAGTTTTCCATCAGTGGGACCAAAGTTTCTTGCCTCCTTCCTCCCACTGCAGCCCACTGACCACCACAAAATGCTGCTCATGAAGGACAGAGGACCCTGAGGAACGACATCTGAGGGGATCTGCGGTGGGAAGGGGGAATCAGTGGAGATAGTCTAGATCCAACCCTCATTCTGGGCACCCACTTTCCCTCCAACAAATCACCCTTATGCTGATAGCAGTATCTCTGAGTAAGAGAGGATAGAAATGGAGGCCCAGGTCCCAGGACTAAATTTCCTGTCTTTGGGAAAGGATGAAGGAAGTGGTATGCTTAGCTTCCATCTTACCATTGGTGGAGCATAAGCTGAGCAACTCCCACTCTTCTACTCCAGTAGGAAAGAGAAGAATCAGGTGATTGACAGTGCCATCCTAAGTAGAGTTGCATCCTTCTAAGTTAGAAAAATGCTGTACATTTCATCCTTCCCGCAAGATGAAAACAAAGACTATCCTTCTCCACAATTTTCTCGTCGGTATCAAGACCTGACAATCTTCTTCATTTCCCCCCCCAAAAAAAAACTTTTTATTTTCGGATATAACAACAAATTCAAAAATTACATCTCTTCTTTCAACATATATCCATTTTGCATATCTCCCCCCCCCCCACACCTGTGACTCCCCGCAATGCTCCCACCCCCTGTCCCAAGACCTGACAATCTTCTTCAAATCGGTTTGTTACCACAGCTGATACTGTGGGAGTAATAAAGAATATCTTTGCTTCCATGGGTGGGCATTTCATGTTTACAACACTGTTTCCCCCCTCTCTGAATCTGCTTTTCTCATGTTCCCCCACAGAACTCAGGATGGCATACCTGATTTTTTTTTACCTTCCCCATTTTACTATCACAGTAACCCTGTGAGGTGGATTAGTCTGAGAGACAGAGGGTGTCTGACTCAGGATCACCCAGTGAGTTTAATGCGGCGCATTCTGGCAGCAGAGTCCTAGAATCACAGAACAGAATCATAGAGTTGGAAGGGACCTGCATGGTCATCTAGTCCAACCCCCTGCACAATGCAGGAAATTCACAAATACTTCCCCGCATGCCCCCACCATCTTCATTGCCCTCCTCTGGACACATTCCAGCTTGTCTATATCCTTCTTAAATTGTGTTGCCCAAAACTGAACACAATACTCTAGGCGAGGTCTAACCAGAGCAGAGCAAAGCATAGAATGTTGGCTTTAGCACAGCAATGGTTTCCACACAGCCCTTGTTTTATATGAGTTAAAGAATAACGGCTTTAGATCCCATCACCTCTCACATTGAATATAAACCTAGATGTGTTTGGCAAAACCTATCATAGATCTGCCAAAGACGGGCTGCATGGATTTATAATAAACAATGTTTGTATATCCATTGAAGACGCCTCTGTCCTATGAAATCATTAAAACATATTTCACTAAATAGAAACCAAGTTTGACTTTAATGGCCTCTGTATCGGAGTATTTTTATGTATAGCAGAGCCCTGCCTGGTGAGCAACTAAGCAGCTATTAGAGGCCGTAAATGTGATTTAAAATACCTTCGTTAGTGCCCATCTACACAATGACATTATAGCCCTGGTATAGGAATGCTACGCTGTCTTCTCTCTCTCTTTCTTTAACCTGGACTTCCACATGGGAGGAAAGGGGGACAACTGTGCCCAGTTGAATATAAACCTAGATGTGTTTGGCAAAACCTATCATAGATCTGCCAAAGACGGGCTGCATGGATTTATAATAAACAATGTTTGTATATCCATTGAAGACGCCTCTGTCCTATGAAATCATTAAAACATATTTCACTAAATAGAAACCAAGTTTGACTTTAATGGCCTCTGTATCGGAGTATTTTTATGTATAGCAGAGCCCTGCCTGGTGAGCAACTAAGCAGCTATTAGAGGCCGTAAATGTGATTTAAAATACCTTCGTTAGTGCCCATCTACACAGTGACATTATAGCCCTGGTATAGGAGTGCTACGCTGTTTTCTCTCTCTCTTTCTTTAACCTCGACTTCCGCGTGGGAGGAAAGGGGGACAACTGTGCCCAGTCCTCATATGCAACTGCAAGTTGGATTCAGTTCTTACATTTATCTTGACAGCCTGTGTGGCTCTTTCGTCTACCTGCTGCCCCCACCTCTATGGTTACTTAAGAAATCAGGAGGCAGTGTGGGACCGAAGACGTGGTGATTTCCCATCCCAACATTGCTCTCTCTCTCCTGTATGAGCTGGCAAGGTTAACATGATATATATCCATGTTGTATGCTCCTCCCGTACGTTGCCTTTGTTTCCCAGGCTGGCAAAGCAGCATGGGACACAGCCACGCCCAAATGGCAGGCATGCCCTTAAAGTGACTTCGTAACCATCAGAAGTCATGCTCGTTTCAAGCGTAAGGACTAAGGCTCCCTCTCCCGTCATCCTTGTGGTACAAGAGCCATTGCTGTGCAGCTCTTCCCATTGCTGTGAAGGTAGTGGATTGAATCCAGGGGGAGATTTTCACCAATTCTTCCCTCCCACTGCAGGAACCCCCCCCCCACCTCATGCTGGTAGTGTCCCCCAGCCCCCGGGATCAGCAGGAGTGAGGGAAGCAAGAAAGTCCTGTCCCACTTTTGGAAATCACAGCTGGGAGGAGATACAACTACCCACCTGCCAGTGTAGATGCAAGGGTTTTTGCTCATCCTGTGACCATCGTCTTAAAATTCCATGACCACCAGAGAGGCAGCCAAGAATCTCAGAACACCTTCAGCCTCAAAGGCCATTGTTGCCCACACCCTGACCTGGGCAGCCCAGGCAAGCCCAATCTTGTCAGATCTCAGAAGCTAAGCAGGGCCGACCTTGGCAATTATTTGGATGGGAGACCTCCTTGAAATATCAGGGCCGGGAGGCAGAGGCCGCCTATCACGCCACTTCTCTGAGCATCCTCTATGCCCCAGTAGGAGTCGCCAGAGGTCGCCATGACTTCCAGGCATGAACATACACATGCACACGTACACACACACACACAAATGCAAAAATACGCCCCCCCCCAAAAAAAAGCCATTGCTGCCCTGTCAACGAAGTCTCGTGAAATAGCCGAACCTTCACATTGTGTTCGTTGTCCTATCCATAATGTGGCTTGTATATTTTCTGGTGCTGTGAATTCTAAAGCATCTTAAAGGGACGCCCTACCCAGCTCAATGTACAGCACTTGAGGGGAAAACACCATCGCACGTAGCCATTAAAACATCCAAGTCCAAATTTCATTTTTTAAAAAAAATCCTGTGTTGGGCAGACACGATCGGATATTTTATCTTTAGTACCTCTATGATTACCGGTTTGGGGAGGGCAGCCATGTTGGTCTGGGACAGAAGAGCTAGACTCGAATCCAGTAGCACCTTAGAGACCAGCAAGATTTCTGGAGTATTAGGCTTTCGAGAGTCAAAGCTCCCTTCACCAAATACCTCGTTAGTATCTGATGAAGGGAACTTTGACTCTCAAAAAGAGAGCTGGTTTGGTGTGGTGGTTAGGAGCACAGACTGTAACCTGGGAGAACCGGGTTTGATTCCACACTCCTCCACTTGCAGCTGCTGGTGTGACCTTGGGTCAGCCACAAGTTCTCTCAAGAGCAGTCCTCAAAAGAGTTCTCTCAGCCCCACCTACCTCACAGGGTGTCTGTTGTGGGGAGGGGAACAGAAAGGAGTTTGTAAGCTGCTCTGAGACTCTGCGTCAAGGGCATGTATAAATCCAATCTCCTCCTCCTCTTCTTCTTCAGAGGTGTTCTTGAAAGAGCAGTTTCTGTCAGAGCTCTCTCAGCCCCACCCCCTGTTGTCTGTTGTGGGAAGGGGAACAGAAAGGAGTTTGTAAGCTGCTCTGAGACTCTGCGTCAAGGGCATGTATAAATCCAATCTCCTCCTCCTCCTCTTCTTCTTTAGAGGTGTTCTTGAAAGAGCAGTTTCTGTCAGAGCTCTCTCAGCCCCACCTACTTCACAGGGTGTCTGTTGTGGGAAGGGGAACAGAAAAGAGTTTGTAAGCCGCTATGAGACTCTGAGTCAAGGGCAGGGTATAAATCCAATCTCCTCCTCTTCCTCCTCCTCCCTCAAAAATCTCTTTGGTCTCTAAGGTGCTATTGGACTCCAATCTGCCTCTCCTGTGTTTACCGGTATTTCCGTACTGCGCTACCACATACACCTTTTGGATGCCTGCATCAAGGGTGTTATGGCTGGCTGGTCGAACATTAATGAACCAGCCTGAATGAAATACTCCGATGGCTGCCTCTCGGCGCTTGGCACGCACACAAAAAAAATCCTTTTTATGTCGGCTTCAAGGTCGTCAGATATCATTATAGCCGAGTATTAAAAATTTCAAAGAAAGGAGGCAGTGTGTTTGATTTATAGAATAATTATCTTGCTTTAGCTCTAAACTTGGCTTTGGCGATGGTTCTGCAAGCACTCGAAAATTAAATCCATTTTTTATGGCACTACAAGGTATTATCTCACAGCAAATGATAATTAAACACCTGTGAAATCAATTAGCCCTTTAAACAGGGGGGGAAAAGTTTTCCAATTATGGTTTTTGAACCTTCCAAACTCTTCCTTTTAGGGTGAAGGCAAGCTTGAAATTCCTACCCAATAGACTGAGTAGAGGCAGCGGGTGTGTAAGTAAGGCTATCCCTACCGTGCCCCGAACCTTAATCCAGATCCAGCCAATTTAATGGCTGTGGCTGTAGTCCAAAGCGTCTGCGTTAGAGCTCATTGCTAGACAACTGTCTCTTTGACACACAGCTGAGTGTTTCCTACCAAAGCTGTTACTTTGTGTGCCGAGTGCCAAGTTTTACGTGACAGCTTATTTTAAAAGTCAAGGTACCTTAATGGAAAGTAGCCAGCAAGGCATTTCGTGGAACAGCACCAGGGGGTGGGGGTGGGGATTCCCCTTGGCTTCGTGGTCTCCTCTCTCCCCGGTCATTCTCGGAACTGTCGGCATTAACAATTCACGCACTGCAAAACCGGCTGCTTGGTAAAGCGCTGGACTTCATGCTGCTGGAAGGAATCGGTAAAGATTTTGCACCCTATGGTGTTTTGTGTGTGTGCTTTAACTTTTGCTATTGCGACACACTTTGACTGTTCCAGATGCTCCATTTTGGAATATCATATGTGGTTTTGGGGGTGTGTTTTTCCCCCCTCCCTGTGGAGTTTACAGATTCAGGAAAGGAGCACTGGGGGTGGGGGTGGGGGTGGGGATTCCCCTTGGCTTCGTGGTCTCTCTCCCCGATCATTCTGGGAACTGTCGGCATTAACAATTCATGCGCTGCAAAACCGGCTGCTTGGTAAAGAGCTGGACTTAATGCTGCTGGAAGGAATCGGTAAAGATTTTGCACCCTATGGTGTTTTGTGTGTGTGCTTTAACTTTTGCTATTGCGACACACTTTGACTGTTCCAGATGCTCCATTTTGGAATATCATATGTGGTTTTGTGTGTGTGTGTTTCCCCCCCTCCCTGTGGAGTTTAGAGATTCAGGAAAGGAGCACTGGAAACACTCTGGTGTTTGCCACAAGCTTAGGCAAGCAGGCGAGGGGAACTTGCCCCTGTTTGAGTCTGGATTTGGTATCTTTAGTAGTGAGGGTTCAAACTTCTGGGGCTGAAGTAGGGTTGGGAAATTCTGGAGATTTGGGGGTGGAGCCAGGGGAGGGCAGGGACCTCAGCAGGATATACTGCCATAGAGTCCACCCTCCAGATCTGCTATTTGCTCTGTGGGAACTAATCTCTGGAGATGAGTAGTAGTTCTGGGAGTTCTGGGAGATCTCCAGGCCCCATCTAGAGGCTGGCAACCCCAGGGAGAGGGCTGTCTGTCTGGCAGTAGTGAGTTGCTTCATTCCCCTAAGTAAATGGTGGTTCCCATCGCGCTGGATGGACCCCTTCTTGCTGACCTTGGGTTGGATGCAACCAGCTTTTCAGCTTGTCAAAAAAGGAATGAACAGGCCGCTTTGACCACCCAAAATGCTACTCCAAGTCCAAACTGGAGAGTCAGTTTGATGTGGTGGTTAGAACGCATGGACTCTAATCTGGGAGAGCCAGGTTTGATTCCCCACTCCTCCGCATGCAGCTACTGGTGTGACCTTGGGTCAGTTACAAGTTCTTTCAGAGCTGTTCTCTCACAAGCAGTTCAACATAACATATTTTGCCACTTCTACATATTCATTAGAGCCTTTAATATATAAGTAGTATTTCATGGTGTAAAAGAAAGCCTGTTATATATCTCATATTGAGAACCCATTTATATTCAGGGTATTATATTTGAAACAGATTTTAATTCTACTTCTGTTTCATTACCATACATTTGTATATGATATTTTCTCACTTTAAGTTTGTCTCCTGCTAGAATAATACTCGTAATACACACTCCATCTTTCCTCCAATTTCAGAATAGACCCGTTTCTCAAATAGGTTGTTAATTTTGCCATTACTGCATATTCAGCAAGTTTATTTTCCCATTCTTCTAAATGTGGACAGACATATGCTTTCCATTTTGCTGCATAAATAGTTCTAGTCACTGTCACCATGTATTTGGATAGCTCTTCTAAAAATCTTGGTGATTTGATGGGTAGAACACCTAATAGCGTGCTCTTGGGTTCCTCTGGGAATTTAAACTGTAATATTTTCTGCATTTTTTTTTTTTGGTGTAAGTCGGGCTATTACACTTTCCAAGAGATTGTCAAGGATTACGATCCTGCTTTCTAACTGCTTTCTGGGTGCACCCTCAGAGAGCAAAAATCAGTAAGGACAGGCACACTTCCTTGAAAGACAGCTTCCCAGCATGGCTCATGTTTCCCTGACTGGCTGTCATTCTTCCCAGCCTTGTTATCTAAGATCCCTCAACTGGACCCACCAAGGGTTGAACCTGAGTCCATCTGGACATAACGCATGTGCTCGACCACTGAGACATAGGCCCCACTAGCCCAAATTCTCTCTCTCACCTGAAATGATAAAGAGTCCAACTATTGCGTTGAAAGTTGTGGATCCAGTTGGACTCGTTCGCTGTCTAGACTGAAAGAATGAGGGTTGTTGGGGTTTTTTTTTAAAAAAAAAGAAAGTGGCATGAAAAGGATCAAAGTTAAAATTAACAGGGGGCTGAGTCACAGTAATTATTAGTAAGGGAAAAAAATGTTTCCCAGGGTAGATTATAATCTTTTCAATGCAGTGACAAGGGGGAAATCCTTAAATGCCGAGGAAGAATGTGTGGTATGGCTAATTAATTGGTGCAGTGCTCTCGCGGTCTGCTTCTGCTAGCTGGGATAATGGCAAAGGAGGAATTCGGAGCAGCTGCCTAATCCAAGCATTGATTGACAGGGCCGGTACATTTTTTAAAAAAAATTAAAGGCAGCGTGTTAGATCGAGAAGTTGAAATTACAGGAACGTTCTGCATTCTGATAATTGCCGACACAGCACTTTGGTGTTTACACTTGCATGATAGATGAGGTCGTGTATGTTTTCTCAGCTACGGGTGGTAGAAAGGAGGGATATTTCAATTAAAGTGTGAATAAATTAGAATTGATTACAAATAGGGCCATTTGTTTATCCTGCCTAAAAAGGTATTAGCTGAAAGCATGCACCACTTAATCATTGTGGAAGGGTGCCTGGAAGCTAACGAAATGTGTGACAGATCTCTGTGGAATGACGAGGGGGGCAGGTTTGCTTCCCTCAACCTCTAGCAGCATTTGCCAGGCCTCTGAGAAAGGGTCTACCCAGCTTCTCAGTTGCGCTCTGGTAAGGACAGCTCTGCAAGATAATGTCCTTCCAGTGCAATCTTAAAAATGCTTCCCTGGGAGACCTGATCACGATTCTGGATAGACCTGCTTTAGGATATAAAAATTATATAATCGCCCTGTGAGAACTTTTAGCACCTCACAGTGTACATCAGCTCTTTGTGGCGTGAGCCAGCCATGAGTCAAAAAGCGCGGGGGGCGGAAGGTTCATTTGACAGAACTCAGGATGTCCTTGTAGAGGAAAGGACAGATCATTGGCAAATAGAAAAGAGGAGGGCTGTTTGTACCATTCTCTGAATCTTTGCTAAAAATTTAGATTTGCCGTATTAGTTCCGTCCATTAAAATCAGAAATAATTTGGATTTAGTATAAATGAATTTGTGCTTCCCCTCATACTGATGGAGACACTGCGGAGTCTCTAGTAAGCATCTACACTTTCCTTTGCATTTTTTTGTATTTTTATATGTGCATGGGGTATGTGCATGTGAGTGTGTGTGCACCTGGAAGTCATGGCGGCCTCTGGTGACTGACCCCCTACTGGGGGCCTGGAGGATATTCAGAGAGGTGGCTGAGTAAAGCCTGCCCCTGCCTCTGGTATTCCTTGGAGGTCTCCCATCCAAATACTTGCCAGAGTCGACCCTGCTTAGCTTCCAAGATCTGACAAGATTGGGCTTGCCCATCCAGGTCAGAGCGTGCCTACACTTTCCTAATGAGGCTTGCCTTCACAGTTGGAGAACTTGTACCCTAAGGCGTAGGTCCCCAGATGTTTTAGTAAGGGGAACTACTGCTGAGACTTAATCTTTATTCAGGAGCAGCCTCTCAGTCTCGCACTGCTACTTAGAAGTCACTTAAAATGCCTGCGACATGTTAATATCCCACTGACAGTAACCCATGACCTATTCGTATGACTAGAGGAGAGCACTGTTAGACCGTGACCTGACAAAGAAACAAAATATGATGCAAGCAAACAGACAAAAAACTGCCCTTGAACACTGAACATCATGGGCTGTGCTGGAAACCACTGGGTTTTCTATCCCTTAGCCTAGGATCCAATAGTCATTTTGTTCTTGCCCTTCAAGTGCACATCTGGCCACCCCTTGTTTTTTAAGTATCTACCACAACAGGGAAACAAAAACTCAATCTAGGATCTTACACATCTTCCCACGATTCCCCTCCCTTGCTCTCAGAGATATACCTAAACAATGTAATGTGTGATGAGACCCTCACAAGCATACTTCTGCTTGGCAGTCGCCACAGTGGCATGGAAACTGCTCTGGGGCCCTGACCTACCATAGAGGATTCTGGGAAGTCAAATTACCATGCAGCAGATTCTCTGCCTCTATTCAGCTAAAACACAGTGTTCTTCAGCATAAAAAAATTACAGGTAATGGGGCATATTTCACAAAATTGCTTGTCGGCATTTAGATTTTGTTCGGCTAGGTGTAATAGAACCGAGATGTGTGGGATGTGTTTGAATCCTTTTCACCAACAGACAAAACATCCCTGTCCAAATGGAACCTCTTAGGTGCTTGTTATTCCACAATCTGTTACATGGCTGGCTTGCGCTGGGTGTTAATGTGTTTTGGGGTTTGCGGTTTCTCTCCCCCCCCCCCACTGTGTTAAGAGGCTGTGATTCAAAGTTCGACAAAGGGACCCTGGTTAAAGGTTGCCATGCATATAACCACTTCACACATTTGAGTGGTTTTTCTGCCGACGCCCAGAGATGTGTGTCACCGCTTTTCCTTTGTGCTGGCCAAATTCCCAAAATTAAATTTTCTGAGTCCAGTGATTGCTACCATTTGTTCTATCCTTCATGCCTTTGTGAAATTCCACATGTGATGACGAGTGCTCTCAAGACCCAAAGGCAGGACCATTCCCCCATTGGGGGAAGTTGTCTGGGCCATTACTTTTTGTGTGACTAGCAGGACAGCACCTCAGCATGTGTGCCAGGGTGAGCATCTTTCTGTTCTGCCATCTCAGTGTGGTACCTTCCCCTTAAAAGAGCTTGGCCGAGGCCTTTCCCTTTTGGTTAACTGGCAGTCATCGCTAAAGGGAGCTGGCGAGATATGGTTGTCTGGAATTTATATGAAGCTGCCTTATACTGAATCAGATCTTTGGTCCATCGACGCCAGTATTGTCTACTCACCCTGGCAGCAGTGCTCTGGAGTACCCGGCAGAGGTCATTCACATCAACTACTGCCTGGTCCTTTTAACTGGAGATGCCGGGGATTGAACCTGGGGCCTTCTGCATGCATATGTGCTCTACAACCAAGCCATGGACCCTCCCCAGATATGGATCTGCCCAGTTCCAAGTTTTTAGGAGATATCTATTACATTGTATTCCACTACATTTATATTACACCTTTCCTTTAGGAATTCAAGGCAGTGTAGCTGACTCTTTTCCCCTGCTCTTTGTTTTCACAACAACAATGTGAGGGGGTTAGGCTAAAGAAAGAGGGACTGTCCCAGGGTTATTCAGTGAGCTTCACAGCTCAGTGAGAATTCAAACCAGGCTCTCTCCAGTCCTGGGCCCTGAACTTGTATGCTAAGCAAGGTTGGCCATGGTTAGTCCTTGGACAGGGGACCACTGAGGAAGACTAGGATTGCTATGCAGAGGAAGGAAACGGCAGAGTCTTGGAATGCCGTTTGGATGAGGTCACTGTGAGTTAGTTGTAACTGGAGGGTTTCTCCTCCTCTTTCTCCTTTTCTTCCTCACCGACCCAACACACTAACCACGATCCTACACTAGCTTTAGGCAAGTAACCCTCAGAGCTACCCACCCTCTGTGCCTTTGTTGGCCTGCTGGAATATTGTATTATGGAGATGTGCAGTGTCTGACGGGCACAAGGAGAAACGATACTTAACAACAGAACTTTCCTTCCTTGCGTCCCTGAAGAACACTTACAAATCCAGCCAATCACGTTCAGTAGTGCTTGCGGCATTAGGGTGATCAACAGGTGAATTTAGTGACAGCACTACTTAGAAACAGAAGAACTTAGCATGGTGCTTTATCTGCCCTCTGGAGCTACCAGCCTTCAACCAGCAAGATGGTGGAGACTTAGAAACAGAAGAACTTAGCATGGTGCCCTCTGGAGCTAACAGCCTTCAACCAGCAAGATGGTGGAATTGTTGCTTCTCCAGCAGCTCACATTTGCTGTCTGTTGGCCATTCTACCTCCAAGAAGCGAAAATCAAAGGAACAAAATGCCTTTTATGAAGAGCAACCAAAATAACACAAGACACTGAGCAAGCTTTCGAGTTCTTCATAACTCTTCTTCAGGTTGGGGTTTGTTTTTTAAAGAGGAGAGTGGGGAGATGTTTCGGACTGTGATCTTAAGATCCATACCCTGTGTAGAATTCCAGGCAGAGTTGATTTGCATTTGTGTTTTTGCTTTGACCCTCCATCTAACAATGATTTTGGTTTCATGGTGGATCAGTGCACAAAGCAACTGAGGCCGGGAAGAAGTTGGCATAAGTGTATGCAATTTAAGTTCTTTTTAAATTCTTCAACTCTTTGGGTTATTCCTGGGGTTGACCAAGTGGGGGATTGTTGTTCTTGTTGTTTTTGGACTAGTCAAATGGCAGAAGAGGAAATAAAATGAAATTGGCATCTCCAGTGCCCTTTCATAGACCAGATTAGTCCTAAAGTAGTTTCTCAACATTAACAGGTTCTTTAATCAGTTCCTCTGGGGTACAAATGTACATTGGTTGACCTGCATGAAAATTAATTGATTCAGAATGGGGAGGGGGGACCCTCATCACTTAGTAACTTTGGCTTGGGGTTGAACTGTATTTGCAAACTTTAAAGCTCTGTGCATTTCTTTAATGTTTCTGGTGAAAGATGCGGTTGGACGTTTGCCTGATTAAAACAGATTTCAGATTTTTTTATTTTCTGTTTGCCATAAGGTCTGCTCAATTAGTCTCTTAAGCCCAGTGACATATAATTTGATTAAAATGTCTCCAAGTCTTTTATCTTTTTCCCTACGTATCTTGATTGTAATCTAAAAGCAGTCTCCATTGTGCCTTGTTCTTCTTCCAAGTCTAATATAATGAACTAATCCATTTCTCCAAGAAGGTTACTAACTGTCTATCTTCTGTTCCTTCAGGGACAATACTTACGAAGGATATTGTAAAGGTACAAGGGCTGCTTAATAAAATCTGAATGCATCTTATTAACAGCCTGATGTCAGCTCTTTTTTGGGAGGGGTACAGGGGGATTCTCAGTTTTCCATTTGGATAATTAACCTGTAGAATTCTTTGCCAGAATATGTTGCAAAGTCTACAGGGATAAAGGGGTATGGGCACGGAAGCTAGATCTAACTGTTGGCTGCTTCAGGAGAAGGGGTTAGCGGAGAAATCCCTCTCTTGTCAAGAGGCCTGGCGGACCAGAAGCAGTTTTGTCATTTCCTTCCTTCTTGGGAACTTTGTGTAAAGGAGTAAGCATAAGCTGTTCCTGCCTGGTCTCTGCACGTCACAAAGGACTTTGTGGGTGCACTCTGGATAAAGTAACTCTCCCCTTTTTATCCAAAATAAAATGAGATTGGACCTTGATGCTTCATCATCTGGCAAAGATGAAGGTTCTGAGGCAGTCAGAAGAGAGAAAATTCCCCTGCTCCCTTCTTTTTTTAAGACATCCAGTACAAAATGAGATGTGGTATATGTTGCCCTCTTGGCTTTGAACTTGCTGTCAGTCCGTTGGGCCGTCCAATCTGGTGTTATCTCTTGGCAGCAGAGACAGAAATACTTCCCATCTTTGATAGCTGAAATCCTTTTAACGGGAGATTGAATCTGGGAGATTAACCATGTAAGACTGCCCTTCGGTCGAATCACTAGCTAGATGGATGGATAGATAGATATTTAAGCGTGCCCCACCACTGAGATATGGGAGCTTCTCCCCTCCCACCTCTCCATTCGCAGCCAGAATTGGAGACTTCACTTTTTCTCATAGTCAGATCTGGGGACAGGCTATTACCATCTGGGATAGCTAGAAGAAATACCCTCTGCGTTTTGAAACTGCCTCCCAAGTGAGGATGAATCGCATTATTTTTCCAGCCTGTCCTCCAGAGAGCTCAGGGTAACATATCTTGGTGTCGCCTCCATTTTTTCCTCGCAAGACCCCTTTGGAAAAAATTAGGCTGTTGCAGAACAACTAGGCCAGAGTCCTCTAGAGAGCTTCGTGGTTGAGTAGGGATTTGAACCAAGTAGGGTGGATAAAAATCAATGGGTTTTTTAATAAAAAAATTTATGCTTTTTGAGGAAAAAATCTCAATATAGTTTTCTATTTAAGATACATTATAGTCCAAAGGTTATTCATCATGACTAAGGATTAGTTTTTAATTACGTAGCATGAGGCTTGTATATTCATGACATTTTTTGGTAATAGAATTCTATTAATCCATTCACAATGTCATGCTCTTCCAGAGGTTTCTGTAAGATTACTGGGCAATTTTTCTATCTAGAAGATGTTATCACAGATGCTTAGTTTTACAGTTCTCAAAACGGTGAATTTGTATCTGCAGAGATCACACGCCTTTCTTCACAGCAAAAATATTATAAAATAAACATACAGAGTTAAGAGACCTCAGTCCTATTGGTCCTCTGCAAATCTCTGCACCCAGAATCAACCCTTTATCTCTTTTAAGTGCTAAGTTTCAAGAAATTCAATGAATGTAAGATTCGTTGGGGTGGAAATAGGTTTGGATAAGGAGGGGATGTTAAGAATGAAGTGTGATATAAACACATATATGGGGTGGAAAAGAATGAAGTGTGAGGAGGAAGGGGCAAGCAGTACCGACAAGTAATTTAAATCAAATCCTCCCTGGAACCAAGGTCATCTAAGTGCCAGTGAGGGGCTGCCAGCTCTGGGTTGGGAAATTTCTAGAAAATTGGGGGGGGAGCATGGCGGGGTTTGGGAAGGGGAGGGGCTTCAATGGGTTATAATGCCATACAGTCCACATTCCAAAGTAGCCATTTTTAGCTATCTCTGTTACCTGGAGACCAGTTGTATTTCCAGGAGATCTCCATCCACTACCTGGAGACTGTCAGCCCTAGATGCCAGTCCAACACTGTGACCACTGTACCACACTGGCTCATCAACCCTTCATGCCCTTTTTCATGCCTTTATTCTCGACATCTCTGGCTATCCAGTGTTATGTGAATCACTGAGATAACCCAGTGTTATATTATGTCCTATATACTACTGACGACCCAGTTATAGAAAAATGTTCCTATTTTGTAAAAAATTGCTGTTTTCACATTTCCCCCCACTGTTTTTTCTAAGCGTTCAGATTTCCTCCTGTAAAGCTGACATTTTGTGGGGTTTGTAACTGTCCAGAGCATTAACTAGGTTTTACATTTTTAGCACGCTAATGATGAGGAATATAGGACTGGCATATATTAGCCCTAAAGGGGAAATCTATTTTGGGTGCATGTAAAAACTTTCTGTCGTGCGGCATATGCGGGGTGTGTGTGTGTGCAGAACTCTGGTGGATGGGAAAGGAGAATATTTCAGAAGTAGATTCATTGCAGCCACCTGTTAGCTCCCCCCCTTCTCATTAACCACATTATGCACATAGTTGAATTGTAAAGGAAATCAGTACTCAAGCAAGGATAACTCAGCTTTTTTATTATTGTAGCTTTTGTTTAGAGATGTTTCTAGTCCCTCTGAGGACATGCTTGAGATTGTGCGGTCAGTGCCTGTTGATACCTCAGAAGCCAATGGGGTGAGTTGGTATGATCGCCAAAGATTGGGGGTAGATGTTTGGTGCCCTCTCAAGCTTATCGCTTTCCCCAGGATCCGAAAAACCAGGATGAATTTGAGCAGATCGGAGAAGCTATGCATTTTCTCAATTTGCACATACACACACACACACACACACATACATTTTTATCTTGGTACAGAATTTGGATTGGCTAGAGGGGTAGTACACAAAGGGTAGTTTATAAGGGGCCGCCTCCAACGGAGAAGCTATGCATTTTCTCAATCTGCACAATTTTTTTTAAATTTAAATTTTATTATTTTAACCCATTTATACCCTGCCTTAGTCCCCAGCGGGGACCCCAAGTGGATTACATCGTTCTCCTCTCCTTCATTTTATTCTCACAACAACCCTGTGAGGTAGGTTGGGCTGAGAGAGTAAGACTGGCCTAAGGTCACACAGCGAGCTTCCATGACCCCAGTGCGGATTCGAACCCGGATCTCCCAAATACTAATCCAACACTCTTAACCACTGCACCACACAATCTTGTCATATTTTTATATATATACACATACATACATACATACATCCTGCCAACCTAGCAGTTCGAAAGCGAAATTGCAAGTAGATAAATAGGTACCACTTCGGTGGGAAGGTAACAGCGTTCTGTGCGCCTTGGTGTTTAGTCATGCCGGCCACATGACCACGGAAACGTCTTCGGACAGCACTGGCTCTTCGGCTTTGAAACGGAGATGAGCACCGCAACCCTAGAGTCGGATTCGACTGGCTTTCAAGCAAGGGAACCTTTACCTTTACTTACATACATACACACGCACACACATACAAATTTTTATCTTGGTACACAATTTGGATTGGCTAGAGGGGTAGTAAAGGAAGGGTAGTTTATAAGGGGCCGCCTCCAGATCTTGGGGATCCTGATAAGCCAGAGTCGGCCAGTGTGGGGGAGGGATGCTTAGCTGACAAGAATGCTTACATTCCTCTCCTCATAAGTTCCACATCCAGAAGTTTGGCTGTTTTGAGGACTTTCCTATAATTTGAGCAATCGAACTGCACAGCCTTGTTTTATTCTAACGGCTTTTGTGTGCAATTAAAAGCTAATTTAAAGCATAAGGAGGATAAAAGGGGAAGAGGCAGAAAATATATACTTCTTATTCAACTTTCTTCACAGATCTTTGCATTACTTAAGACTCCAAGACACACTGAAGAGCAAAGAGGATTTCTGTTTGGGTCTCTGTGAGGATAATCTTAATCCATTCCAAGGGGGCTTTCTCTCAGGCAAATTACACATAGTTGTTTCAGTAACTGGGCTTTCCTAATGATGGGTTTTTGTATTTGGAAATTGTCTTACACCTATCTTTATATCCTGAGTAGGAATAAATACAAAAGTAGATCTTGCTTTATGTTTTTCTATATATACCCTTCCTCCGAGGGGGGGGGGAGTCCTAAAAATTCAGTGCCTGCAGGCTATGATTAAATGAGATTATTAGAGTTGCAGAAATCTCTGCATGCTATTTACTGTCAAAATAGCAGCTGTTCACGGAGTGCAGCAATCTCCAGAGCGCTGGAGCCACAGCGCTCGTATGTATGCGCCATGTGTTTGTTTGGGAGGGTGGTTGTTGGTCGGGTATTTAATCTTGATCTGTTGTTGTTGTTGGGTTTTGTGTGTTTTTTTTTAAACTGAGAACCGGCAAGGTTGGCAGGTCCAGAGCCATTTACGGGTTTGCCAGAAGCACAATTAGCTAATAACTGGTGCAAAACTGTTAGGGATTTGATGTGTGTTTTTGGTAAATGGTTCTGAAATGATTGATGAAATTGGAAAGAAAACAGTAGGGTCTAGCGGAATGCATTAATTCTAAAGAACGTCGGTCGTTGCCCCTTTTGTGTTTCATTGCCCAAAATCATTTCTAGTCCCTCCCTTGCAACTTCTCCAAACCAACCTCATACAGGTTCAGAAGCTCCCCTCAACTAATTTGCCCCCGCCACACACACAGTTACACGGTGTGACTCACCCTTGTCATTTTCTTCATTCTTTCCTGGTTGATAAAAAGAAATTTGTATTGGCGCCTAATTGTTCTTGATGCCTGTCAGGAGGGACTTTTCTCCAGTGACAGTAAACTCATGCAGTTTTGTGCAACGTTTGCATCGATATAACTGGAACTGAAAGCATGGCTCACTAATGGGGCAGTTAAATTTACTTTGTTAAGCACTGATTATAAATGTGAGGGATTTATCATTAAACATAAATTGGAGGCACCACCACCACCACTACCGTGCCCTGCCTCAAGGAACTCCTCCAAAAATGAACGTGTTCTCTAAAGCTATGCAGTGTGTTTTGGGTCATTTCCATGCGTGATGTAGTGGTTAAGAGCGACAAACCCTGGAGAACCGGGTTTGATTCCCCACTCCTCCACATGAAGCCAGCTGGGTGACCTTGGGCCAGTCACAGTTCTCTCAGAACTCAGCCCCACCTACCTCACCGGGTGACTGTTGTGGGGAGAAGAAGAGACGGAAATTGTAAGCCACTTTGAGACTCCTTCAGGTAGAGAAAAGCAGGGTATAAAACCAACTCCTACTCCTATTCCTTTGGTTCAACAGTGCTGCTAGCTTTTTTTGCACATGGACATGTATAAAAATACAGGGGCTCAGTTTATAGTAACCAGCAAAGGCTGAGGAGGAACTCAACTGTATTCCAGGAATCGCATATAATCTAGCTACCTGGCCAATACTGCTAACGGTGCAATCCTGTGCAGAGTTACTCCAGTGATTTCAATGGGCTTACACTGGAGTAACTCTGCATAGGATTGCACTGTAAAACAAATGTGCTGTAGTAGCTGCACCAGATACTATATAAAGGAAAGAATGCACATGAAAAATCATGGAAGACCAAGTGTAGAATCATAGAATTAAAGTTGGAAGGGGCCTAAAGACCATCCAGTCCAACCCCCTGCACCAGGCAGGATGACCTAAAGCATCCCTGATAGATAATTGTCCAGTCTTCATTTAAATTCCTCCAAGGAGGGATAACCCACAACTTCGCTGGGCCACCGATTCCCCCACTGAACTGCCCTTATTGTTAAAAAGTTTCTCCTAATATTCCGCTGATCTGTCCCTACTCATAATTTAAACCCATTGTTATAAGTCCTATCCTCTACCAATGTTCCGTCTAAGCTGTGGAATCTTGTGAGCAAAAAAATCTACTTTGGAAGGTACGGGCATTAAAGTTGTGAGCAAGCGGTTTGGCTACTGCGTAAATTAGTCAGCTCTGGAGCCATCCTGATTTGGCTACTGCATAAATTAGTTCACCCTGGTAATTACTTTCCTGAGCTAAGACAAAAATCTGTGAGCCGGAGGCTAAAAAACTGTGAGCTAACTCACACTAACTCAGCTTAGAGGGAACACTGTCCTCTACTACCAACTGAAGCAGCACCCTGCTGTCCTCTAAATGAAAGCCCTTCAAATGCTTAAAACTGTTCATGTTGAATGAACGGTTTACGGCCCGAAAATCCAATTCCCAAAGCATCCCCCCCCCCAAGAAGGGAACTTAAACAATGCCTTGCATTTTTTACAAATAGAAGAAATTCAGTCAGTCCTTTGCAGGGCCCCGCCTCCGTCCCAAAAGGAGGCTGCCCTCACCTGTAGGACGGCCTGGAAGGCAGCCAAATACACTTGCAACCTCTTCTGCACTGAGGTGTTGTCATTTATCAGGTTCCTGATTGATTTGTCATCTCAAAGCAAGATAATTGACTAACGACCCACTCCTCAAACTTGCTGCGCCAGGAGCATTGAATGGGATGTATGGCCATCCTAGTGCTGTGTTACTCAATGAGACATTAGTGGTTCTCCAGCTGTGAGCCGTGACCCCCAAAGTGGGTCAAAACTCACATGGTTTGCGATGCTCAAATCCCTGAACTGGGAGAGAAGGTGCTTTGAGAAGAGAAGGTGGAGCTGCTGCATTCTTTCTAGGGATGTGGATTTCATTTAGAGAAGCATCCATGTAAAGCACTTTTAAGAAACTGGGCAGACGCTAATTGGGAGCTCTAATCCTTTCCCTGCAGATCCTCTCGTTTCTCTTTTGGCTTCCGGGATAACAGCCTCCCCTGCTCATTGCTGGCCTTATTGCTTAAACGGTTAACGAGACATACAAACGGCAAACACGTCCTTATCTTTGAAGCATTTAAACCAGTGGTGCTCACTCTGCGGCTTGCAGGAAAGCACGTTTTGCAAATATAATCTACCCCAAAAAAACCAAAACCCACATTAATTTCCATCCCAGGCGTGAGGCTGGCACCCCCCTCAGGGAGGCTTACCTGTTTCTCTGGCAGTGGCTGTTTCAAGGTGGAAACCACCTGCTGACCACAAGTCCCCCCAGACATGAGCCTTGCCTGCTTCCCTGAAATATGGGGCAGGTGCCACACTGGGGAACAGGGTTCAGAAGAGCCACTGAGTATCGCGAATATAAGCACATAATAATTTGCGTCTCTCCTCTTCCTATCCTTCATCCGGCAGCCCTGTTCGTTCACTCCCAGTCTCCAGCAGGGCGGGAGGCGATGAGTGTAGCTTCATTGATTCCCAGAGCCGCACTCCTCTCAGCCTACCTCGGTGGGTTCTGGAACATAAAGTAAGCTTAAAAGTTAATACCACTTCAAAAAGTTCAAGGAACCACTGCATAAGACCATTACTGTTGTCACATTATGGCACTGGATTTATTAGATCCCTAATCTGCGAACATAGGTTCTATCATTGCTCATATTAATAAGCCACCTCTCCTGGGAAGCACTGAATTTCTGCTCCTACAGAGTCTTTAATCTTCATTTTAATTAGTGGTGGCAGGGGATTATATGAATGTCCTTCAGTTTCCTGCAGGTTGGATTCTACTCCTTTCTTCTGCCTAGAGTCCCTTCAAAGGCAGGAAGACATCTCCTCCAAACAAAGGACTTCCCTCAAAAGACAAAATCTTTCTCCATTGGAAGAAGTCTTTCTCCTCTGAAGGAAGACTTGACCAAAGGGAGCTGTAGGGTCCAACTTGCACTGTATTTACCATGCTGGATGTGAGGAGTGGCTCGACGAACAGTGCAATGCCCCTAGCCCATTGAGTGATCAGCTTCCCAGTCATGGCAGGGAGTGAGCCGAACTGGCAGGTGTTTGAGCATCCCTAAATAGGAAGCCACTGTTCAAGTGGCAGCTACAGGAAGAGGTTCAAAACAACAGGTAACCCTACCGCTGGAGTGGACTTGAGCCATGAAAATGCCTCTCTCAATAAAAGTATTACTCTTTAATGTACCAAAGAACTTTTGGTCACCATTAGCCCTGATCCAGACTATTTTTAGGCTTACGAACCCTGGCAATGTTTAAGTGACAGAACTGTAAGTAGTTAGAGGATATGTCGAGCACTGCCCACTGAAGCAGCAGCGAATCTTTTCCCCAGTTTCCAAATCCAAAGTCAAAATGTACAATAAAAACAGTAAAGCGTGATTTGGATTAAATGAGACCAGCCACTACCTTCTGAACATATAGCCCATAGAAGTTCCACAGTTAATTTAGGAGAACCCCTAGTTACCGTTTCTTCTCTTACTAAACCAATTGATTTCCCAACAGTGCCCCTGTAGGAGTTTTAATGGCTACCACGTTTGCCCAGATTGTGTTTCTAAAGCCTAAGTTCCTGTTATTATGGTTTAGCAATGCTGCAGCTGTTAGAGGAACATTAGATCAATACTGCTAAAGAAAAGGATGACCACCCCCAGCATTGTTAGTCCCATGTGAAATTCAGGAGTAACTGTAAATCGCTCAGAGCCAGCAGCTCTGCATGGATTGAGCAATCAATAAATGGAAAGATGATTATTATTATTATTATTATTATTATTATTATTATTATTATTATTATTATTATTATTATTATTATTATTCTATGAAAGATAGCTTTCCCATCCCTGCTCACCTGTCCACTGCACTGCAGTGGTCGAACGGCAGGAGATTGTTAGGGATGTTCTAGGGAAAATGTGTACATTTATACTGGACAGCGATGAACCCACATGGCTCCCTTGTGTCCTCAAGAGCATGCCCCGACATCATCTGTGCCACTCACAGAAAGAGAGTTTGAAAATGGCTGCCCCTGTGTCACGCAAATGGGTGGGTGCTCTGTCTTGTGGGGAACAGATGTGTTAAATCGGGTGGACTCAGCTACTTGACTATCCGCTTTCACTTCCTCCTTCATGCTCCAAGCCTGTGTTGCACAGGGATCATACACTGCTGAGCAGCTGGTGGATTTAGCGATGGGAAGGGAGGGCGGGGCAAGAGACCGACTCAGACAGTGTAGATGCGACTGACCTGCAACAGTGCTGAGGCCAGTAGGCACCTGTGCATACTTGAGACAGTATTAGTCTCTGCCCACACTGGCCACTGCGGGCCTCCGTAGCCGGGCCCGCCCTTCCATTCTTTTCCCTTGGCCACTGCCGCCGTATATTTTGGTGCACGCTTTCTCTCCCAAATCAGTTGTTCAATGAGAATGGACTGCTCGGAAGCCGCCCCATCCCATCCCCCCCTTCAGCTAAAAGTCTCTGCCATATCCTCTCGCTGTGCCAGTCTGTCAGGGAATATATTTATTCACATTTCCCCACCCCCCTTTTCTGGTTGGCTGGCTCCTCACTGTTATGCTAGTTTTACAGATGTGAACTTGTCCAGGGATGATGCTAACCAGATGCACATCGCCAGATGTTTACATTTTCATGCACCATTTCCCCAGGACTCATTGTTAATTTATCTTTTCCCCCTTTTCTCTCGTTGTTAGGTATGATTATCGTGAAATGCTGCACAATGCCACTTTCTGTCTGGTCCCCCGTGGCCGGAGGCTTGGATCCTTCAGATTCCTGGAGGCCCTGCAGGTAAGATCAACGTCTGTCTGAAGCCTGGGAACCATTTAGCACTCTTGTAAGCTGGGATTCCTCGTGGTGTGATATCCAGGCAGGGGAAGGCGGATTGGAGACTTCATTTCCCTAATAGCCCATAATCCTGCTTTCGCTGTTGGCAGCTGTTTCGCAAGAGGCACTCCGTGCCCAGAGTTCGTGGGCAGATTGGATTGCAGTGTTACCTCCATGGAGAGGGCTTCCCCAGCTGACTCGGAGTGTGTTTGTCAAACAGGAGAAGGAGGGGGGGGGCAGGGAGGATCTGTATTCTTTAGAGAAACACTGACTTCATCTATCCAGGAAGTTAGACGGAAATAAATAATTTGGCTTATTGTTTTAATTCAGCCCAGAGAAAATTGCCTATAAATTCTGCTTGTGTTTTCACTTTGCATAGTGAATAAGTTTTAGGGGATTTCTTCTCTGGGTTTGCGACAGATGGCAGGCAGCGGGAAGGGGCATGTCCGGAGTTAACATGACACCAAACACATTTGGAAATGGAGGGCATCTCCACAGGGGGAGATCAGAGGATTAGATCTTGGTCACATGATGCTGGTGCTCGACTCCCGCTTGGATTTACCAGGATGTCAGTCAACAGAAACTGAAAAGTCTACAATCTATTGTGAATGGCAAAGTTCACAGGGTAGAAGGAAGATTGTTATAGTTCCTGTGGCATCTTTTTCCTGTCCTGGTGTCATCTTTGGTGTCTCTTATGTCAGGGGTCCTCAGGCTTTTCGAGCCCGTGGGCACCTTTGGAATTCTGACACAGCCACAAAATGGCTGCCCCTGGAGGTGCAGACAGCCGCAAAATGATTGCTTCAGCTTCTCTTCAGTCACACGGTGAAGATCCTTGTGCTGACAAAGCAACGTTTTAAAAAATCCGCACAGCCAGTCAAATTTCCAATAGCCAATCAGAAGCCCTGCTGGGGAAAAGCCCTACTTGGCTCCACCTACTTTCTATAAATTTTTGGCGGGCGTCAGAAAAGGTGTCCACAGGGATCCTTGCACCCACAGGCTCCGTCTTGGGGACCCCTGTCTTACGTAGACATGCCCAGAGGCATCAGAAGGAAACCAAAATGAGCCTGTTTGGAGCTTTGGGCATGTCTGTATGGAAAGTATCTGTTTTCTCCATATAAAATGTTGGGGAAGTCATTTCCCTATCTGAAGACACATGCAAACATAACTGGAAGCACAGCAATATATAAACAGCAGTAGATAAATGATTTATCATCCATTGACTGTGTAGCTGGTTCTGGAAACTCATTGTTCAGATTTTCTTCAATCCACTTGATGGATTGAAAGGTGGACCCTTTGTTTTCATATAGGTTTTCGCAGGGTCATTTCGTAGAAAAAGAGGTGCAGGAGCTCATTAGCAGAACTCATTAGCAGAACT
>NW_015168084.1:315558-327574 GCF_001447785.1 Gekko japonicus | reverse complement strand
TTGGATTACTAGCTATTGGGGGGGGGGGATGTACAGATCTGTCCTTGCAGAGGAGGGAGAGCTTGTACCTGAATAAAACTTGGTCTTAATGGTGCCACTGGACTGTTTTGGGCCAGGGGGAGCTCTGCAACTTACCTGGCTGCTTCTTGCTCTGACTGAGGGCTGCTGGGAGCAGGGGGTGGGGCTTGTTGCATGTGCCCACCCCCTGGGCTCCGCTCCTGTGTGCTCCTGTGGGAAATGACCCCTGGGTTTTCGGTTGGGGATTGACCGGGGGGAGGGGCAGGTAGCCTGTTAACTGTATCCTCTGAACAGTGGAGTTCACTATACCATCTGTGTGAGACCAAGTCACAAAAGAGACTGAGTTGTTTCTAATTATTATAATTTTATCTTTCCCTCACTCGAAGGCTCTGAGGTTCAACGTTCCCTCTTACCTGTGGATTCCTGTGAGCAAAAATTCTACTTTGTGAGCTACTGGCATTAAAGTTGTGAGTGAGCAATTTGGCTAAAGCATCAGCCATCATTCCTGAGCTAAGACAAAAATGTGTGAGCCGGAGGCTAAAAAACTGTGAGCTAGCTCACACTAACTCAGCTTAGAGGGAACACTGCTCCTCAGTCACAGCATCTGTCCCAAAGCCACCTAGTGAACATCCTGCCCCTTCCCAGACTACAACTTGCTTGCCAGACTCTGCACTGCACTGCCTTGCTTACGATGCATTCTCAAGTGCCTGTCTAACAGGCCTCACACTACAGTTCCCATCATTCAGTGAGACTGCGTGGGACAACATCTGTAGCTATATATTTACTTTCTCACTTATTTGCAATATTTATGCACGGATTCTGGAAGCAGGATAAGTTTAAAACAGCAGTGACTTTTACAGTGCATGATACGTGAAGTCAGAACAGAAAAGGACCAGCCAAATAAATTTCGGCTGGCTGTGGTGTGGCCAGGAAGCACGCATCTTTAAAAAAAATTGTTTTAAATGATTTTTTTAAAAAAATTCGAAGGGAATCTTGTGGAGTTGTGTCTTTAAGGAAGGGGGCAGAGCTCCAAATAGCCCCACTGTAGTTACGGACCAGCCTCAGTGTTTGATGCACACCAAAACAATAGAAAAGAGCAAGAGTCCAGGAGCACCGTAAATACTAAAAAAAAAAATATGTGGCAGGGTATGAGCTTTCGTGAGTCACTGCTCACTTCTTCAGATACTCCAAAACAGAATAGGATCAGCCTCTTTCCAAAAGTGTCACATCAAAGACTTATGTCAACTTCTGACACTGTTTGGTTATCTTGCTTGGTCATTGTCTCTGCCTCGTTCAGAGCACTCCTTGGCAGAAGCTTAGGAAGAAGATGTGTAGGTTGGCTTTCAGCTTTCCCTTAGGCCATTGGTATTCAACCTGCCATCCACAGAAGCTGGAGGTGTCTAAATACGTAGAGGAGTGACGGTGGTCAGGTTTTCTATGAAAGATAGCTTTCCCATCCCTGCTAGATCTTCCACTGCACTGCAGTGGTTGAACGGCAGGAGATTGTTAGGGATGCTCTAGGCAGGGGTCATTTCGTAGAAAAAGAGCTAGGGGAACTCATTAGCATAACTCATTAGCATATGCCACACCCCCTGACATCAGGGGCCCGGTGGTGGACCTGCAAGGCCAGCGGGAGTGCGAGGAAGCCCCGCCAAGGCCCTCCCTGGCCCCAGGCATGCAGGGGTGGGGAGAGGCGGGGAGGAAGCAACTTACCTTCCCTCTTCTCCTGCCTCCTCCTGGCTGAATGAGGACTGGAAGCGGGGCGGCTGGAAGCAGGGGGCGGGGCTTCGTCATGTGCCCCACCCCCCTGCACCTCACCCGGGGAAACTGCGTTCCCCCCTTGAAATGACCTCTGGTTCTAGGGGAAATGTGTACATTTATACTGGAGAGCGACGAACCCACATGGCTCCCTTGTGTCCTCAAGAGCATGCCCCGACATCATCTGTGCCACTCACAGAAAGAGAGTTTGAAAATGGCTGCCCCTGTGTCACGCAAATGGGTGGGTGCTCTGTCTTGTGGGGAACAGATGTGTTAAATCGGGTGGACTCAGCTACTTGACTATCCGCTTTCACTTCCTCCTTCATGCTCCAAGCCTGTGTTGCACAGGGATCATACACTGCTGAGCAGCTGGTGGATTTAGCGATGGGAAGGGAGGGCGGGGCAAGAGACCAACTCAGACAGTGTAGATGCTACTGACCTGCAACAGTGATGAGGCCAGTAGGCACCTGTGCATACTTGAGATAGTATTAGTCTCTGCCCACACTGGCCACTGCGGGCCTCCGTAGCCGGGCCCGCCCTTCCATTCTTTTCCCTTGGCCACTGCTGCCGTATAGTTTGGTGCATGCTTTCTCTCCCAAATCAGTTGTTCAATGAGAATGGACTGCTCGGAAGCCGCCCCATCCCATCCCCCCCTTCAGCTAAAAGTCTCTGCCATATCCTCTCGCTGTGCCAGTCTGTCAGGGAATATATTTATTCACATTTCCCCACCCCCCTTTTCTGGTTGGCTGGCTCCTCACTGTTATGCTAGTTTTACAGATGTGAACTTGTCCAGGGATGATGCTAACCAGATGCACACCGCCAGATGTTTACATTTTCATGCACCATTTCCCCGGGACTCATTGTTAATTTATCTTTCCCCCCTTTTCTCTCGTTGCTAGGTATGATTATCGTGAAATGCTGCACAATGCCACTTTCTGTCTGGTCCCCCGTGGCCGGAGGCTTGGATCCTTCAGATTCCTGGAGGCCCTGCAGGTAAGATCAACGTCTGTCTGAAGCCTGGGAACCATTTAGCACTCTTGTAAGCTGGGATTCCTCGTGGTGTGATATCCAGGCAGGGGAAGGCGGATTGGAGACTTCATTTCCCTAATAGCCCATAATCCTGCTTTCGCTGTTGGCAGCTGTTTCGCAAGAGGCACTCCGTGCCCAGAGTTCGTGGGCAGATTGGATTGCAGTGTTACCTCCATGGAGAGGGCTTCCCCAGCTGACTCGGAGTGTGTTTGTCAAACAGGAGAAGGAAGGGGGAGGCAGGGAGGATCTGTATTCTTTAAAGAAACACTGACTTCATCCATCCAGGAAGTTAGACGGAAATAAATAATTTGGCTTATTGTTTTAATTCAGCCCAGAGAAAATTGCCTATAAATTCTGCTTGTGTTTTCACTTTGCATAGTGAATAAGTTTTAAGGGATTTCTTCTCTGGGTTTGCGACAGATGGCAGGCAGCGGGAAGGGGCATGTCCGGAGTTAACACGGCACCGAACACATTTGGAAATACAGGGCATCTCTGCAGGGGGAGATCAGAGGATTAGGTCTTGGTCACATGATGCCGGTGCTCAACTCCCGCTTGGATTTACCAGGATGTCAGTCAACAGAAACTGAAAAGTCTACAATCTATTGTGAATGGCAAAGTTCACAGGGTAGAAGGAAGATGGTTATAGTTCCTGTGGCATCTTTTCCCTGTCCTGGTGTCATCTTTGGTGTCTCTGCTTTGGTACCAAACCAGGAGGAGGCACCTCTTATGTCAGGGGTCCTCAGGCTTTTCGAGCCCGTGGGCACCTTTGGAATTCTGACACAGCCACAAAATGGCTGCCCCTGGAGGTGCAGACAGCCGCAAAATGATTGCTGCAGCTTCTCTTCAGTCACACGGTGAAGATCCTTGTGCTGACAAAGCAACGTTTTAAAAAATCCGCACAGCCAGTCAAATTTCCAATAGCCAATCAGAAGCTCTGCTGGGGAAAAGCCCTACTTGGCTCCACCTACTTTCTATAAATTTTTGGCGGGCGTCAGAAAAGGTGTCCACAGGGATCCTTGCACCCACAGGCTCCGTCTTGGGGACCCCTGTCTTACGTAGACATGCCCAGAGGCATCAGAAGGAAACCAAAATGAGCCTGTTTGGAGCTTTGGGCATGTCTGTATGGAAAGTATCTGTTTTCTCCATATAAAATGTTGGGGAAGTCATTTCCCTATCTGAAGACACATGCAAACATAACTGGAAGCACAGCAATATATAAACAGCAGTAGATAAATGATTTATCATCCATTGACTGTGTAGCTGGTTCTGGAAACTCATTGTTCAGATTTTCTTCAATCCACTTGATGGATTGAAAGGTGGACCCTTTGTTTTCATATAGGTTTTCGCAGGGGTCATTTCGTAGAAAAAGAGGTGCAGGAGCTCATTAGCAGAACTCATTAGCAGAACTTATTTGCATATGCCACACACCCTGACATCACCGGAAGTGTGTCAGAAGGCAACACCCACCGCTCAGGCTCCACTGGACTGTTTTGGATTGCTAGCTATTGGGGGGGGGACGTACAGATCTGTCCTTGCAGAGGAGGGAGAGCTCGTACCTGAATAAAACTTGGTCTTAAAGGTGCCACTGGAGACTGCAAGGAACAACATCTGCAGCTACATATTTACTTTCTCACTTATTTGCGATATTTATGCACTGCTTTATCCGGTGATAATGATTCTAGAAGCAGGATAAGTTTAAAACAGCAATGACGTTTACAGTGCATGCTACGTGAAATCAGAACAGAAAAGGACCAGCCAAATAAATAGATCTCTCCTCCCTACAAAAGGGAAGGAGGGAATGTGCCAACTGTTCCCCCAACTGAAGGATACAGCAGTACAAAGGAAGTTGGTTAAAATGATTGGTTTCCCATAACATTCTGTGACTTACGGAATTCCTCTTCAGGCCTTTACCCAGCTCTAGGCCAAGGTAAGTTAATTGGACTGGGTCCCAGTCCTCCTATGCTGGCTGCTTGTCTTCCGCCAGTGGACACAATGGACCCTCAGGTTGGTTCAGATCTCCAAGCAGGGTTACGGGATTTGCCAATGCAACGTGAGAACAAATCCTCGTGATTTTAAGGTGCTTTAAGTGTCAGTTATTTCCACAAATCCCTATTTCCAGCCCTCTGTTTAAAAAAAAAGAAAGAAAGAAAGGCTGCAGTTTCATTTCTCGCAGACCTTGGAGTACCAGCCCACAAGCGCGCTTGTTTCTTTCCCCTGATTTTTAATGATTCTCTATGCAGGCTGCCTGCGTCCCCGTGATGCTCAGCAACGGATGGGAGTTGCCATTCTCCGAAGTGATTGATTGGAATCAAGCTGCCGTCATAGGGGATGAAAGATTGTTATTACAGGTAAGGCTGGGGTGGGGGTAGGGGGGAAGGGCTGCGGCCTTCCATCAGATTGGTTGACGACAGCAGCCACCTTCTGCACTTCCAGGAAAGATGTATCCAAAAGGTCATGGCTGTAAAAGAGATTTTTATCGGGAGGGATTTGTCTGTGTCATTGTGAATATTAACTCGTTTAATAAGGCATCATTCACTTTCTGACATGAAGGTCACTCAGGCCTCCAAATGTCTTGGTTAAAAATGTAGGGGCATCGGATTCTTTTTTTTTTAAAAAAAGGTATAAATGCAGAAGTGCGCTAAGAGCGTCAGAATCGTAAAGTACTTGGAATGGAAGGCGACTTGTGGCTGCAAAACTGTCGGTAGCTCTGTGGCCTCGGTGATTTCTTTTTCCCTTCCCCCTTGGGCGTCTGCTAGAAATGTTATCAGGCATATTTTAAATTATTAGCCACCTCAGTGGCCCTTGTGAGGGTAGAAAGGCGGGTGTCTCGGGTCAAACCTCCTGCCCCTGCACTTAGCTCTGAGGAGACGGAGGCCTCCAGACCGTGCCAAGGGTCTGGAGGGCCACAGAAGGATCACCTGACATTGCAGGATAGGCTTGCCAAGTCCCCCCGGGGGGCGGGGAAACCCCCGCCCCAGAGGCCCGTTCCCCGCCACTGGCAGATCGGGCCCTGGGGGGAACTCCACCCCGATTTGCGCATTGCCCGGAAGTGGTCATCTGAGGGAAAACTCTATGGTTTTTCCTCAGATGGTCGTGGCCCCGCCCCAGCGTGCCCGCGTCACTTCCGAGTGCCGTGGATGCAGCGTACGTGTGCTTCGCGCGCGCTCCAGCCGCCAGCCAGGAGTCCCCCGCTGCGGCGAGATTCGGACTTGGCAACCCTATTGCAGGAGCAACTTCCCAGCTCACCATGATGCTCAGAACATGCCGGGCAGGTCAGAGGCCAACCAGCAGCCAAATCCCAAAGGCTGGCGGCAAAGGCACGGAGCAACAAGGGTGGAAGAAGGACAGCAGAACCTACCACAGGCAGTGGCCTATTCCTCATCTGTTGTGGGAGCCCGGAAGGGCAAGGCGGGGAGCAGGATGCACTGGCTTCCTTGGGTGTTGGGTCTTCCCTGATAAGTATGGAGTGTGTTGTATGGTGTGCAGAAACATACAGAGAGGATGTGTGTCACTCGCAAATCATCCCTACAAAGGTCAGGAGAACGGCCAGGCTGTACAGCCAGGTGGATAGATCTACAGGCACCATTTGTGTGAATTGGGGCTTCCATGTAAGCGATGTATAAGCACCCACCATGTTTTCCATTATGGCAGCTTACTGGTACGGTAACAAAGGTGGCCACCCACCCATTCTGACACTCCTAGTTCATGCAAATGTTGCCTCGGCATGAGGCCTAAATATAGCCCCATATGCTGGAGAGCCAGTTTGGTGTAGTGATTAGGAGTGCGGACTCGAATCTGGGAGAACCAGGTTTGATTCCCCACTCCTCTACATGCAGCCAGCTGGGTGACCTTGGGTCAGTCATAAGTTGTTTCAGAGCTGTTCTCTCAAGGGCAGTTCTCGAGAGAGCTCTCTCAGCCCCACCTACCTCACAGGATGTCTATTGTGGGGAAGGAAAGGAGATTGTAAGCCGCTCTGAGACTCCTTCGGGTAGTGAAGGGCGGGGTATAAATCCAATCTCCTCTTCTTCTTCTAAACCTGTAGACTAAGGACTGCTTCAGTCTGACCTTTTTACCTCGGTCTTGGTACATTTGAGTTTTCCCTCCATTACTTAGGGATTTTAAGGTTGCGGAGGAGTTGCTGTTGCTTTTCTGCCTTCTCTTGCAATGTGTTCATTGGCTGTCTCGGATTGTCGGAAACAATTTGTTCTGCAGGGACCTCTTTGCCGTGCATCTGCTCTCTGTTTGTGCCACGCTGCAGACTCAATTGTGCGGGAGACTGACGGGTGGGAAAGAAAGAGATGAAGCCAAATCCCTTCCTGGCCGAGCAGTCTGTGCACACGAGGAGAGCGGATGAGCCCACAGCCTTCTTTTTCCCAGTTGGTGGTGATAAATAATAGTACAAATGCCCCTCAGTCTGTGCAACAACAACAAAAAAAGGTTCTTGGCTGAAAAAAAATCATGTGAATGTAACTCAAGCTCTGCTGTCTGCACTAGGCCAGAAGCCCTAATTCAAGTGAAACTTCTCTGCACACATACCTGGACATGGGTAGGCCAATTAAGAGAATATAATTTACCAACATACATGATTTCCCCAGAAGTAAAGCAATGGAAGATGTGATTCCCAGTTGAGCTCAGTCACCTAAAAGAATCCGTCAGGTGCTAGCAATGCTGCCTTAGTCCTGGAAAATTCCAATTGGTTCTTGTTGACACCAAAGAAATGCAGGATGTGGTATCCCTGTCAGGAGGGATTTTGGAAGCCTCCTGCTGCTCAACTTAAATTCCTTGGAAACCTGATCACTCTAGTTTTTGTTGTTGTTCAGTCGCACAGTCGAGTCCGACTCTTCGCGACCCCATGGACCAGATCACGCCAGGCCTTCCGGTCTTCCACCGTCCTCTGAAGTTGGCTCAATTTCATGTTCGTTGCATCTATGACACTGTCTAACCATCTCATCCTTTGCCGTCCCCGTCTTCTGTGACCTTCAATCTTTCCCAGCATCAGGGTCCTCTCCAGTGAGTGCTCCCTTCTCATTTGGTGGCCAGAGTATTTGAGCTTCAGTTTCATTATCTGGCCTTCCAGGGAACAGTCAGGGTTGATTTCTTTTAGGATTGACTGATTTGATCTTCTTGCAGTCCAAGGGACTCTCAAGAGTCTTCTCCAGCACCATAGTTCAAAAGAATCTATTCTTCGGCGCTCGGCCTTCCTTATAGTCCAACACTCGCAGCCATACAGAATTTAGTTGTGTTAGCAGACTTGGTTGTCCAAGGGGATGAGGTCTTCGTCTCAAGAGGATCAGCAGTCTGGTCCCCTCTTGAAAAGAGGGCAGCAACTATTCCTTCTTCAGCAAAACTAGGACAGCCTCCTAGCTTTCCCTTGCAATAAAAGTACACTTTGTCGGGCCTTTAGGCTTTCAGAGAGCCATAATTGGTGTCAGAGCAGAATCCAGTTACCCTTTCTCCCATGAATAGGCCCTCAAGGCTTTGGGTCAGCAAGCCCCGGTTTGTTGGAATAAAACTGAATCCAGACAAGATGGCGGTGATGCTGGTCTGAAAGGCAGGTAATTGTGAGAGTCTGTGCATTTATTGATTGTTCCGTCCCCTGCAAATGTTCACTTTGCTGCTGCTCACATATGGGCTCTTTTTAGAAGCTGCCAGATGAATGAAAGCTGTCTTTGTCTTTAATGAAATGTCATAAGGGCTTTCAAGTCAGAACTTTTTAGGAAGGCCTTTGAGATCACTTAATGTGGTGTACTGGTTAAGAGTGTCAGACTAGTATCTGGGAGACCCAGGTTTGAATCCCCACTCAAAACATATTTATTTATTTATTTTAGTTTTATGGGCCGCCCTCCCCGCGAGCGGGCTCAGGGCGGCTTACAGATGAGGCACACATGCCAATAATTAAAACAGCTAAAACCTGATAAAACAATCAATCAGTTATACAGTACAAGGTGCTCAAGTTGTCTCAAAGTCCTCAGTAGCAAGATGGGATTCTGGTGATGATAATCTCAAATCAATCATATCGTTCCAGGCAGCAATACCCTTCATTCTTCATCCCAGGGCCAGCGCCCCCCCCCCCCCAGATGTTACCCAAGCCAGTTGGTGGTGGTGGTGCGGCGGTGGTACAGTAGCTCAACATGAAAACTTGCAGGGTGACCTTGGGCTTTTTACCTTCTCTCAGCCTAACCTATCACACAGGGTTGCTGTGAGAATAAAATGGAGGAAAGGAGAATGATGTAAGCCACTTTGGGTCCTCATTGGGGAGAAAGGCAAAGTATAAATGAATTAATTAAATAAATAAGAGAAACAACATTTATGCTGCTTTTTCAAAAAAAGAGTAAAAACAGAGCCCTTTCAGAGAGCATTTGCCTGAAGCACCGTGGTGTTTAATTCTGATATAAACTAAAGGTTTTAAACCTTATTGGTTCTGGGTGATGCTGCTGTTGTTTATGGTGACTGTTATTTTAAACTATTCTTGGAAACCCTTCTGAGTGATATAGAAAAGCACCCAGCTGGATTTTGGTCTGCTCCTAGCCCCAGAATTATTGTATGAGAACTCTTTTAAAGTTGTTTTATGTGGTTTTTATGTCCTTGGCAAGGTTTTTAATACTACAGCTTTTAATGTTGAGGGTTTTAATCATTAACTACTTTTTATGATTTATATTTTCACTGTGTGTTGCTTTGCAAGGCACTTGGAGCAGGTTCTCTGGAGAAGGGGGCATAGAAATCTCTACTTATTATAAAGCGCTGTTCGTGTCCCTCTTGCCTCAACATTCCACACGCCCCCACAGCCTTTCCTCAACTGCCAGTCAGAAAGGTGTCCCTGCCCACTGGCTGCGTTGCCTTCGTCCCGCCCTGCCTCTCACCCGCAGTGCGCTGAGAGCCGCTGGACAGCCAGGACGCTCTGGTGGGCAGACACTCCGGAGGCCGAGCCCCATAATGGTGATGCTGCGGCAGCGCTGTGCCCTTGTTTGCCCGAGAACGACTCCCTCGCTCGGTGTCATTCTGCCACCACCTCAGGCACTTGCTGGGAGGCAGCGAACCGTGGCGGCCGGGAGCCACTGCCCACGTTGCACCCTCCGACGGCCTGCGAGCCCCACAAGGGATCCTGCTGCTGCTGCGGCTGGCCTGCGCCCCTGAGAACGGCTCCCTCACTCGCCCCCGCTCTACTACCAGGGCGGAAACGGTGAAGAGGGGGCAGTGGCAGCTTGCTCGCCCTCCATGCCCAGCAATGGATCACGGCCCCACCGCACCCACGGCAGCTGCCTCTCCCCCTGGGCCCCGCCAGGACTCCCTTCTTCGCTGCCATTCCACTGCCTGGTAGCTGCGTCTCTCACAGCCTGGGAGCTGCGGCACTCTCCTTCGCCAGGGCATCCGGGGGGCGCCTCCACCAGCCTCTAGAGGGCTCGTTGCATCTCTTTCCACAACGGGCCTTGCGACTAGTTTCTAAATAAATGCATTTCCCCAACCCTTTTTGCCCAGAGCTGGATGGCCCCACACTACCCCAATCTTCTAAGCTAATCACGGTTGGCCCTGGTTAGAATTTGGACGGGAGACCACCAAGGGAATCCAGGGTTGCTACACCAAGGCAGGCAATGGCAAAACACCTTTGAAGGTATCTTGCCTTGAAAACCCTACAAGGTCATCCTGTCAACTGGGACTTGACTGCACTTTCCTCCTCCACCGGACCCCTCTTCAAAGCCAGCCTCGTATAGAGTCCCTTACAGTATTTCCCTCTGAATGTTACCATCCCATCTGTGTCAGTGGCCACGTCTGGGGATTCCTGATGGCAGTGGCGGAATTTTTGCATAAAGTTCCCAATCGCTTTCTTTTCCCCCCCTCCCCTCCCTCCCGCTATCTTAATGTGCCGATCTTCGTCCTTTTTCCTGTAACGCGCAATTGATTCTCTTTGCAGCTGCTTCCTTGCTTGAGTAGCGACTACCCCATTATTAACAGTGGTTTTTAAAGAGCTGGCACAGAGCCCAAATGTCTGCTCTGGGAAATGTTTTTTGTTGTGTTACAGTTTCTCATTTCCCGTTTTAGACCGAGCTGGGATGTTTTTATTTACATATTCTCGTCATCGTCGCGGCGGCTCGAGATCCAGGAAAGCTTGGCTGTGCCATCCCGCCTTAAAAACAAAACAAAACAAAAAAACAAATGCATAGCATGTCTGCCCCCCCTTCCCTCACATTACACAAATGACCTGCTATTCAAACGTCGTCTCATTCTAATATTTTTAGCGTATTTGTGGAAGATTAGCATTGATTGATCATTTTTCCACACTCCACTTCTAGGGCAAGAAGATTGATAGCAAATAGCCAAATATGGTTCAAAAATAGAAGCTCCGATTTCGGTCCCCATCTGTTAAAACTGAGCCGACATACAGAAATACACTAAAAAATATTCTCAGCTTCTTCCTCTGGTTTTGTAGCTTGTTCTGTCTGATGCATGAGATGGGCTTTGTCTCCTTTTTTGTTTTACTTGTTGGAATATTCCCCCCCCCCAAAGTTCAGCAAACTTAATGGGGGGGGGGAGGATTTCTCTATCACAGTAACATTTAAACATGCATGCACTTAAAACATTAGGGAATAGCTATCTAAAAACGCATGGTTCACAAGCATTCTGCATACATTCACCTGATCTTTCCCCCAGCATGTATCTTTGCCTTCAACAGAGCTACAGTTTGATTTTTAATTATTTTATACAGCCTATTTAAGGTTGGTGTTAGAATATTAGATGTGCTGTTACGATCTGCCTTAGGTTGTTTGAAAATATGTTTTAAAATAATGTTCCACCATCATTCCCAAAATGTATCTAAGAACATAAGAGATGCCATGTTGGATCAGGCTGATGGCCCATCCAGTCCCAACACTCTGTATCACAGAGTAGCCAAAAACCAGGTGCCATAATGAGGTCAACCAGCAAGGCCAGAACTCCAGATGCCCTCCCACTGTTGCCCCCCAAGCACCAAGAACACAGAGCATCACTGCCCCAGATAGTGTTCCACCTATACCTTGTGGCTAATAGCCACTGATGGACCTCTCTGCTCCATATGTTTATCCAATCCCCTCTTGAAGCTGTCTGTGCTTGTAGCCACCACCACTTCCTGCGGCAGAGAATTCCACATGTTAATTACTCTTTGCAGGGGTCGTTTCGTAGAAAAAGAGCTAGGGGAAACTCATTAGCATAACTCATTCGCATATGCCACACCCCCTGA
>NW_015168084.1:294683-315193 GCF_001447785.1 Gekko japonicus | reverse complement strand
TCAGGGACCCGGCGGTGGACCTGCAAGGCCGGCGGGAGTGCGAGGAAGCCCCACCAAGGCCCTCCCTGGCCCCAGGCAGGCAGGGGTGGGGAGAGGCGGGGGGGAAGCAACCTACCCTCCCTCTTCTCCTGCCTCCTCCTGGCTGAATGAGGGCCGGAAGCGGGGTGGCCGGAAGCAGGGGGCGGGGCTTCGTCGTGTGCCCCGCCCCCCGCACCTCACCCCGGGGGAACTGCAAGCCCCCGCGTTCCCCCCCGAATCGACCTCTGACTCTTTGAGTGAAGAAGTACTTCCTTTTATCTGTTCTAAGCTTGCTGCTCATTAATTTGAGTTCCCGTGAGTTCTTGTTTAGTGAGAAAAGGAGAAAAGTTCTTTTTCTACCTTCACTGTCCCACACATAATTTTGTAAACCTTTGTCATGTCGCCCTCAGCCATAGTTTCTCCAAGCTAAACCTTTGTTCGTAGGGAAGGTGTTCCATCCCCTTAATCTTTTTAGTTGGGTTTTCTGCACTTTTCCCAAAGCTATAATATCTTTATAGCCTTGAACTGTTGTTATACTCCTTCTGGCAGTTATTTGGGAGGGCTGTTGAAATCTTCAACTTAGAAAAAGGTCTCTGTGTGTTAAGTGCCATCATAGCCAACCTATGGTGACCCTGTAGGGTTTTCAAGGGAAGGGGCGAGCAGGGGAAGTTTGCCATTACCTGCCTCTGCATAGCGACCCTGGACTTCCTTGGTGGTCTCTCATGTAAGAACTAACCGGGGCCGACCCTGCTTAGCTTCCAAGATCTGATGAGGTCAGGCTAGCCTGGGCCATGCAGGTCAACTCAAGGCCTTATGCTGTGGATTTTCGTAACAATTCAGTAGGCAAAGGTTGTATTGCTGCTGCTAGACAAACAGAGAACTTCCACTGGTCTGGCAAACTTGGTTAAAATACTGAGCAGAGAACAAGGAAGGCCCTGTCTGTAATTCCAGTTCTGCCTTAGCCTGCCTGCTGTATCCTTAGCCCCAGTCTACCACTTGCACTTTTTCCCACCACCACTACCCCACTTTACAGGGTGGTTATCAGAATTATTGAGAGGATAAAACCAGCATTCAGAATGCTCCGGGGTTGGATCCTATGCAACTGTAAATGGAACAATTTTGGATCTCTCCCCTCGTCTTTCTGTAGCTGTTCCTGACTTCAGAGGGATCCCTGAGAACCACAAATGGGACTCAGCCACTGGCAGTTGTAGCTCAGGAGGCAAACTTATTTATTAAAAATATTTTATACCACTTTACTCTTAGAACAGAAGGCCTTGCATCCCACCTAGACTTTCTGCAGGTTAGAGTGGGGCAGTTTTCACTTATTCCTCCTTCTGCGGGAGACTTCTGACCCCCCCCCAACTATTCATGGGGCTACCCCATCTCCAGGAGCAGCATTTCAAGGGATGCTGCAGGAGGGGGGAAATCAGTGAAAATTGTCCCCTCCCAGCCTTGGGAATTCTAGATAGGAACCAAGCCGAGACATCTCTCGGTTTGCACCAACAAAACACTGTATGAAATACTATGTGTCATACATATGTCAATAAATCTGCACAGAGCTGTCACACTTTAGTTCAGGGATGCAAAACACAGTCAACAATAAATGCAGCTCAAAACTCCACTTGCCAGTTTATGAAAGGCGCTGCAAAAGAGCTTTCTCTTGCATGCCTTTCTGACCTTAACAGAGAAAGAGTCCTCCAGGCTTGGTCAGGTAGACTGTTTCACAGGGCTAAGGTCACCCAATGAGTTTTCATCACAGTGTGTGTGTGTGGGGGGGATCCTAGTCTGACACTTGAAACACTACACTACCCTGTAAGTTCAAATCCAAAAGTTAGTCACTTACATTGCAAGAGCTTCTCCTGCACTTGTCTGTTCAGTAGAGGGGTGTGATTCTTCCTGGAATTACATGAGGCCACAACTCTCTGCAGATTTTCTGTTTGGACAAACTAGGAGCCCGCGGGTCCCCACGATGCATCCGAAATACCATCTTGTGGGAACTGTGTACTCACATGAACCATTCCAGGGACCCACGTGCACTGAATACATGTGGCTGGCAGGTTCCCAGTTCAAGGAACAGACCATCTGCTGAGCCCTCATGTCAAGTGGCTAGCCTGTGAGAAGAGGATGAAGGTGTGACTATTACAACGTTGAGCATATCTGGCTATACATCTCATTTAAGCCTCATATTTGATGGGGGCTATAGTATCTTCCACGTTCCCTTTGCTGCTTCCTTTGGGACCCTTGACTTAATCTCTTGTCAATCATGATACCCGTCAGCAATACGTAAAGCCATCTTACTTAGAATAGCTTAACGCTTCAAATTGGGTTTCTCGCTGAACTTCACGCAGAGCATATATTAAAAGTGCGCGCCTGGCATAAGGAGATCATTGCTGTCAAGCTGTTTTTCAGAATGCTGTAAGGCTATGCACAGAACAGATGTATTCTAATTAAGAATATTTTATTGGGAATGGTTGTGTTCCCCCCCCCCCCCCCCCCGACGAGACCATGAATGAGAGAAAAGGCAAATTGCTGGGCTTAATCTAATATCTAAGTGGGAAAATGCAAAATGGCATGGATCAAAAACAAACAGAGGTAGGTGCCTTGTGCATAATTAGACGGAGGAAAAATATATGACTGTTTGGAAAGCTTAGGAAGAATGCAGCAGTCTGATGAGAAAATAGATGCCTGGCTGAAGTAAACATTCTCCTCCTCCTCAACAAAGGGAATGCAGAGAAAGACTGGGTTTTCTGTTACTCTTCTGACAGAGGTCTAGGCTGCATGGACTCCAGGAAGAGGGCAAGAGCATTGGCCATGTTACGACATGAATCATACGTGTCCCTGAGGGCTATCTAGTCCCATCTTGCATGAGCTTCTTGGGGGGAAAATCAGTGGTCCCAACGGTCTACCAGGGTGCATTAAGGTTTACAAAGCATAATCTGAACTTCCGATCATTTAAGGCATAACTAATCAGCGTTAATGATCCTGAGTACACGCTCTTTCTTAAGAACTGACAAAGAATCTCGCTGCATCAGGCTGTGGGAAATCCAACACTAATCTCACTTAGCACCGATTAGTTCTAGTTTTAAGCTGAGTACAGATTCTTGCTTTATCCGTTTTATATGTATTATATACGAAAGGGGTTCTAATTGCATCTTTATTTCGTTGGATATTTATACCCTGCGTTTTTCCTCAGTGGGGACTCAAAGCTGCTTGCTACAGCATTTTCCCTTTCTCAGTTTCCCCCCCGCCCCTAAAAACAACCCTGTGAAGAAGGTTGGGCTGTAAGAGAGTGTGACTGGCCCTAGGTCCTCCAGCAAGCTTCCGCAGCAGATTGGAACCTGGGTTTCCCAGAGCCTAGTCTTGCACTCTGACCCCTACACCACACGGACTGGCCATGCAAAAACTTTCCCATGAAACCTTTGGCACAACCTTCCCAATCTCGTTACATTTAGAGAGCCAGTTTGGTGTAGTGGTTAAGTGCACGGACTCTAATCTGAGAGAACTAGGTTTGATTCCCCACTCCTCCACTTGCAGCTGCTGGATGACCTTGGGCAAACCGTTGTTCTCTCAGAGCTGTTCTCTCAAGAGCAGTTCTCTCAGAGCTCTCTCAGCCCCATCTGCTTCACAGGGTGTCTGTTGTGGGGAGGGGAAGGGAAAGGAGATTGTAAGCCGCTCTGAGACTCCGAGTGAAGGGCAGGGTATAAATCCAATCTCCTCCTCCTTCTCTCCCCCCTATCTCTTTCGACTGGCTTTCTCGAATACGCACAAGAAGTTGCCTTCTACTGAATCAGGCCTTTTGGTCCATCGAGATCACTTGTCTGCTCAGACAGGCAGCAGCTCTCCAGGATTGTAGGTAGAGGCCTTTCACATTACCTTCTGTCTTTCACATCATCTTTGTAACCAGGGCTTTTTTGTAGAAAAAGGCTTTCTCGAATACGCACAAGAAGTTGCCTTCTACTGAATCAGGCCTTTTGGTCCATCGAGATCACTTGTCTGCTCAGGCAGGCAGCAGCTCTCCAAGATTGTAGGTAGAGGCCTTTCACATCACCTACTGTCTTTCACATCACCTTTGTAACTAAAGAGGCCGGAGATTGAATCTGGGACCTTCTGTGTGCAAAGCAGAGCTTCTTCCACTGAGTCACAGCCCTTCCCCTAAATTCCTGTCTCTGTTGTGTTGCTGTTTTTTAGATTTTAAATTCCCTGGGGCAGGCACCTACTGCCTTTTTATAGGCTGGGAGGGAACACATGTATAAAAAAACTCCTGCCCCAGCATTCTTTGCAGGAAATCCATCAATTCTCAGACATAACCAATCTATCCGGAAATAGATCACAGCCAATGTTCCCTGTAAGCTGTGGAGTCCTTCCCCTAAATTCCTGTCTCTGTTGTGTTGCTGTTTTTTAGATTTTAAATTCCCTGGGGCAGGCACCTACTGCCTTTTTATAGGCTGGGAGGGAACACATGTATAAAAAAACTCCTGCCCCAGCATTCTTTGCAGGAAATCCATCAATTCTCAGACATAACCAATCTATCCGGAAATCACTAGATTACAGCCTACCTCCTACGCCTCCTGATCCAGTCTGGCATCTTGCTGAAAGGAGCCCACGATGAACTGGGGGTGAAGGATAAAAAAATGAGTTTGTGTTGATCATTCTTAGCTGTCCCTGTCCGATACCCTTAGCCTTGTGGGCTTTAGGAAGGCAGAACTGCAATAAATAAATAACTATACTTCCCTGTCCAATTAGGGAGGCTGAACCTTTTGGGAAGTCGTCAGGATACTAAGCGAATAAGGCAAGCCCGCGAATTTTTATGCATTTTTTCCCCAAGCAAATGGCGTAATTAGGTTTACATTATTTTTCTTCATGTTCTACACTGCTGATTAAATGTTTGAAGTTTTACATTATGAATAGACTCCAGGGCCTTTATAAGAGAGTCCACATACATTAAAACCAGTGCTCCCTCTAAGGTGTGGAGTCTTGTGAGCAAAAATTCTACATTATGAGCTAGTGGCATTACAGTTGTGAGCGAGTGATTTGGCTACTGCATAAATTAGTTCACTCTGGTAATTACTTTCCTAAGCTAAGACAAAAAATCTGTGAGCCGGAAGCTAAAAAACTGTGAGCTAGCTCACACTAACTCAGCTTAGAGGGAACATTGGACAACTAAAAAGAATTTTTAAAAGATCTGCAGATCAGAATTAATCAAGTTGGCCTGGAAAGAGAATTGTGGTGATCTTGAACTGTGTCCCCCAAAGTACGGCATTCATTCCTGCTGTTTGATGAGGTTCTTTGTTTTCTTAAAATCCATGCTTCAGATGGCCAGTTGCAAAGCCAAGCGTTAAAATGCTTCCAATCTGTGACATTCTGCCACCCTGAATGGGAGCCTCTTATGACTGAAGAAGTTTCACCTGACCCTGTGACATTGCAGTGACAACCAAAGATCACCTCTCAAATCTCACACTGTTTTACCGCTGTGTCTTTAGAAACAGTGTCCTGTCAAGCCCAAGCCGTCGGTTGCTTGCGTTAATTGTGTGGTTGAGTCAACTCTTGGCTATTTCAGCTTTTCAGAGCTTTATACTTCAGAAAATATTATACAGGAAAGCAATAGAACTCCAGAGCAGAAAACAACCATGGCTCATAGACGCTCACTTGCCTAATCTCTTTGAAAGTGAAACAGTTCTCATGAGGAGCTATAGGTGGTCAGTATTCACACACACACTCTCTACTAAAATACAGTCAATTTTTTTGTGAACTTCCATAAGGCAACAGAACACAACGTTATAAAATGTTACAAGATAATAGGGGCTGTGGCTCAATGGTAAAGCATCTGCCTGACATGCAGAAGGTCCCAGGTTCAATCCCTGGCATCCCCAAGGTAAAAGGATCATGTAGTAGGTGATGTGAAAGACCTGAGACTCAGAAAAGCCCCTGCCTGTCTGAGTAGACAATACTGACCTTGATGGACCAAGGGTCTGATTCAGCATAAGGCAGCTCCATGTGTTCATCAGAAGGTCCCAGGTTCAATCCCTGGCATCCCCAAGGTAAAAGGATCAGGTAGTAGGTAATGTGACAGACCTCCGCCTGAGAATTGTATTACAGATCCCTTCTACAATCAGGTCTATCCATCAGGATAAAATCCTAGCACTTAGACAGCAGACACAATTCTTGTGGGAGGCTTATTTTTCTTCAGTGGAGAAGATTGTATTGACCACACTAGAGGTGAGAAAAGCCCCTGCCTGTCTGAGTAGACAGTACTGACCTTGATGGACCAAGGGTCTGATTCAGCATAAGGCAGCTCCATGTGTTCATCAGAAGGTCCCAGGTTCAGTCCCCGGCATCTCCAAGGTAAAAGGATCAGGTAGTAGGTAATGTGACAGACCTCCGTCTGAGACTCAGAAAAGCCCCTGCCTGTCCGAGTAGACAGTACTGACCTTGATGGACCAAGGGTCTGATTCAAGCATAAGGCAGCTCCATCTGTTCATCAGCAGTCGTAAAAGGCTAGCAAACAGGACCTAATGCATGTCAATTAAAAGGATGGTGTGAATGAAAATGTCTTCAGTTTTTTTTCAGAATGTCTGGAAAGGGAAAGCTTGGGGAGTCTTCTGTGAATGGTGTTCTGTAACTCTACCGTGGAAAAGTGGGGCCACCACTTGGCCAAGAGGTTTTGTGAAAAGGTCTCCATGACATAAATATCAGATTCATTCATTCTGGAAAAGTGTGATTTTGGGGGAGAGGGGGGAGGACCCAGGCTCTTCAGTCAACAATGGGGTAGACATCCAGGATTAATGAGCAGCCTGTTTAATTCAGTTTCCAATTACTGCTATTACTGCCGCTGTCATCGAAACAGGGTGGTTATTGTGCCGCAAATGAGAGCCAAATGCACGATGCGCGGATCTATAAAACCTAAACTGATTGAGTTGTAAACAGATCATCTGGAAGAGCCCCCAGAAGTGTCTTTAATGTGCTCAGTCGGCAGTGTTTTCCTACCGCGTCTGAATTGTCTCAACATTGTATTACAGATCCCTTCTACAATCAGGTCTATCCATCAGGATAAAATCCTAGCACTTAGACAGCAGACACAGTTCTTGTGGGAGGCTTATTTTTCTTCAGTGGAGAAGATTGTATTGACCACACTAGAGGTGAGTAAATAATCTTGGATATTAGTCAGGGTTGTTCACTGTGCACCTTTGGCTTTTCAGACCTGTCGAGGAGTCATTGGGGGGGGGGATATCCCCTTGGGAAACATGTTCTTCATTACTGGGATCAGGGAAAGGTAAAAGTGACAGATGGGAACCCTGTCTAGCTTGCAGGGAGAAGTTGCCTCCTGTAGAAGAGTAGCTTTTGCGGGATTTACAGTGGAATGATCGGTACTCTTGCCATTCCTGGTAAATAGGTTGTTTTAAGGAATCTTTCTTGGACAAATCACTTTCTGAAGACACCATTTTGTAAAGCCTCCTAGTTTCGGGCGGGCTTTTTCTTTTTTTACCCCGAGGCGATTTGACGGCCTTGATGGGTCTCTGGGGAAAACAGTAGATTCAGGGCAGAAGCTATTTCAGATTCAAGGAGACGCTGACAGAAGACCCAGTGACAAAATCTATTATGAAATGGAACGGGTTGCCATGTTTTCAGAAGTGTTTCCATAGAGCCGTGACTAAGACACACACAGAGTGTCTTCCATCTGGTACATAGCAAATGTGATTCTGATATCATCTACAACTCATGGTTTGCGGATCCAAAACCAGCCTTTGAGGGAGGATACATTCTCCCTCCTCTCCACTTCTTCCTTATCCCGGAGGAATTCCATCCTTCTGGAGTAAATTCCTGCCCTCCTCTTCCTCCTTCCTGGCATTAACATTAGGGCTCATAACTACACTGTGGTTATAATGCTCCCGTGTTCCCTCATTGATCCGTTGACAAATGTGCCTCAAGCCATAGCTTCAAATTCTGGGTTTTTTGAGGGCACGATGGTTGGCATCAGTGCCCTAGAACCATGGTTCATGCTGCCGATGGAAAAGGAGGGCTGGGTTTGCTTTAACAAGGGAGTGTTCCTGAGGCACACTTCAAAGTGCAACACCTGGTTTGCAGGAAACAGCATGACACTGCGCCCCACTTTTCACACATGCACGCAGTGCAAGGGGGTGCATTTAGAAGAGCTCTTGTTTCTTTCTGCAACACACATATCCTGTATGTTCGAATCTACAGTTTTCTCTGGCAGTGTGGTCTGGAAGGGATGGAGGTAACTTGAGGTTGTACATGAAATGGTACCATCAGGGTAATCTATCTTTTTTCTTGCTTTCTTTTTTTGCCACTTGCCCAGTGCTTCCTAAGATGATTTAGAAGAGCTTGTGTGAATCCTTCTCCTCTGTCCCTGCCTCTAAAATGTGCTCTTGTCCAAAGCCCCGTGTTTCTTAGTTTAATTCAGACAGTGGGCTTCCGTGGCTTGGCACCGGGGTATCTGAAGGACCATCTTCTCCCACACGTTTCTGCCTGGGATTTAAGATTGCTGGGAGCTGCTCTCCTTTCTGTCCCGTCAGTTAAAGAAGTCTGGCAGGTACACAAGAGAGGGCCTTTTTTGTAGCGGCCCCGTGATTATTTATTAGATTAGATTTTTTTGTGTGTGTGACCACCCTTCCCTGCTTGCACAGGGCTCAGGACAGTTCACAACAATTTAGTTCAGTGCAGTGTAAAATAAGTTTATACCACATATTTAAAACATTCAGAATGTTTAAACATTTCAAAACATTTTAAAAACAAGATGGCCATGCAAAACATTTTAAAAACAAGATGGCCATGCAAAACATTTTAAAAACAAGATGGCCGTGCTAGCCTTCAGTCGTTGGGGGGGGGGGCAGGTAGATGTCAGGAACCATCACTGGGCTCAACCAAAGGAGCAAACCTCCTCACGGAAGTGGACCTGGCCGCCTCATTGTTGATCTTCGGGTGGCAGCTGAAGACAGTTTTATTGAGGACTGCATTTTGATTGATTTGGCTTTTATTATTGGCCGCCCTAACCAGAGTTTTTAATCTGTGACTTTTATGGGTTTTATAATTGTCCGTGTTTGTTTGTTTTTAATTATGTTTTCAAAAATGTTTGGCTTATATTGTAAGCCGCCTTGAGTTCTGCAAGGGAGAAAGGCGGCTAACACGTGTTTTAAAGAAATAGGCTTGAACAAGATGTGACGTTGTAGCCACTCCGGCCTGTTTTCTTTAGGTGGGCAACTCCCATGTTCAACCACAAAACCCAGTTCAGCATTGGATTGCTTTAGGACAGTTATTTGCATCCCCAATAATCCTGTATTCATGTTAGCAAGCCTACATGGCACTGTTTGGGGCAGAAATGTGCTTTTAAAAAAGACTGTTTTCAGCAGAGATATTTTTATATATATATATCTTAAAACACAAAATCTGTATTTAGCAAGGTATGCAGCAATTTTGCCTCTGCTTTGTATGATCCTTTGGGGAGCCATATAACTGTTCCCTTTTGACCTTTTATATATAGTCTCAGTTCTGGTCTCAAAGGCAGCAAGTGGTGTTTTCTTGACTAGAACAGCCATTAGTTAAATTTGGTCTAACGCTTAAGTCAAGTCCCAGGCCCATAAAGGAACAGGATCAGTGAGAATCCTCCGCTTGACCTGCAGCTGAAGATGCATATAATTGGGGGCCTCAGAAGCTGAGCTGTGTGTGTGTGTGTGTGTGTGTGCATTGCTATATTTCTGCCAAGAAACCATGCAGTGTATGAACTATATTGGGAAAATTTACCTTTCTGCACTTACAATTCACTTAGAATCATAGAATTGGAAGGGACCTCCAGAGTCATCTAGTCCAAGCCCCTTCACAATGCAGGAAATTCACAAATACCCCCAGTGACCCCTGTTCCATGCCCAGAAGATGACAAAAAACCAACAGGATCCCTGGCCAAACTAGCCTGGAGAAAACTTGCTTCCTGAACCCAAAGTGACAATGGGCATTTCCCTGGGCGTGTCAGAAAGGGCCACGAGAACTAAGCACTGAGGCAACCCTTCCTCCCTCTCATGATCTGCCTAAGTTCACAGAATCAGAGTTGCCCTCAGATGGTCATCTAGCCTCTGCTTAAAAACCTCCAAAGCAGGAGTGCCCACCACCTCCCAAGGAAGCCTGTTCCACTGAGGAACTGCTCTGTCACAAAGTTCTTCCTAATGTTTCGCCAAAAAGTCTTTTGATCTGATTCAGCCCATTGGTTCTGGTCCAACCATCCTCTATATGACAGTCTTTTAAATTACTTGAAGATGGTTATCATATCATATTAACCATATGACTTTTTGCCGTTGCTTTTTTCCTTTTTTTTTTTTTTTTTTGCTTTTTCTGGGCAGGTGAGAGCAGGGATGACGGCAAAGGGGCTTTTTCATCAGCTGACAATTAGTCACGAGCCAGTTTGGTGTAGTGGTTAAGTGTCTGGACTCTAATCTGGGAGAACCGGGTTTGATTCCCCACTCCTCCACTTGCACCTGCTGATGTGATCTTGGGTCAGTCACAAGCTCTGGCACAGCTGTCCTTGAAAAAGGGCAGTTTGTGACAGAGCTCTCTCAGCCCCACCCACCTTACAGGGTGTCTGTCGTGGGGAGGGGAAGGGAAAGGAGTTTGTAAGCGGCTCTGAGACACCTTTGGGTGGTGAAGGGCGGGGTATAAACCCAATCTCTTCTTCTTTTTCTATTTAATATATGGATTATTTTTAATGCTCTGCCTTTTCAGTAGCTTTGGGGCAGCGTACAAATTAAAATTAAAAAAAATACTAATTACAATAAAATCCCACATATCCCTTCCTACCCCCCCCCCTTTTTAAAAAAGGCCATGGCCTATGCCCCATTAAAAGCCCTCGCAAACAGAGTATCCCTGTAGCACCTCCGAAGAACTTCTGGACGTGGTGCCTCCCTCACCTCCTCCGGGAACACATTCTGTAGAATGGGAGCTATGACGGAAAAGGTAGGGCTGTAGCTGATGCCGGGTGGGCTGCCCCAAATGCACTTTCAGTCAGTCCACTTCCAGTGCACTTCAGCGATCCTTTGCAAGTGGATTTTGCCATTTCCACACCGTAAAATCCAGTTGGAAAGTGCATTCTTCAGCCCTGACCTGGATAGCCCAGGCAAGCCCGATCTCGCCTTGCATTCTGTCTTTCACATGAGTCTATTGAAGAAGGATCCTGGACCGTCTCCTTGGAGACCAGAGACTACTCCTCCTCCGCCTGTCATATTGGAAGGGGATGAACATTTTGAAATAGCTGATATCCTTGATTGTAAAGTGAAACGTGGTAAACTCTGGTACCTTATCGAATGGGTTGATTTCGGTCCCCAGCACCGCGAATGGGTGGAAGAAGGGGATATTCGGGCCCCTTACCTGATCCGTAGTTTCCACAGAAGGTTCCCGGACAAACCGGGAGGTCTCCCGCCCAGCCCGGGAGGTCTCCCGCCCAGGCCGGGAGGTGTGTTGTAAGTGTATTTTAAGGGGGGCAGTATGTCAGCAAGCTGCCATTCTGTTTTCTGTGACCTCTGTGTACATATCCTTTCCCTGTTACTCCCGTCTTGGCTTCTATCATCCTGCTCCTGCTTTGGAATGCAAAAGATAACTGCTGGAGGTTGTGTGGGGGAGAAGATGCTGTAATGCTTGCCTATTGATTTTCCCAGGACTACTGCACCTGTGTTTTGTCTGATGTTCTGCCTGGTTCTCATGTACTGGGCGCGCAACCGTTTCCTTAGCCCGCCAGCGGGAAAGATATTCATTGGATCTGTATCTGTTTGAAGTTCCTTTATTATGCTTGACCTAACTGTGTATCCCCAGTTCTAACAAAGAACGTGTTTGAGTATGTCTTCAACGCTTTGAAATAAATTTTGCTTTTCTTTAAAACGTGGATTTATTCTCGATGCTTGGGGATCCAACAGCGTGTTGAAGTGGTTAAGAGTGGTGACCTCTAATCTGGAGAACTGAGTTTGAGTCTGCACTTCTTCACATGAAGCCTGCTGGGTGACCTTGGGTCAGTCACTGTTTGCTCAGAACTCTCAGCCCCATCGACCTCCCAAGGTGCCTGTTGTGTGAGGAAAGGAAGGGAAGGAGATTGTAAGCCGCTCTGAGAATCCTCTAGAGAAAAGCAGGGTATGAAAACCAACTCTTCGTTTTCTTCTACCTGAAAATCCCAGAATCCATTTGTGTGTACTTACAGGGGCAAAAAAATCAGACAGCAGGTTGGATCCAGAACAAATTTTCAGATGGCAGAATGGAAGCTTCCTAGATAGAGGACTTCATAGAGGGAACAGTGCACTCGAGTCCCCCCCTGTAATTATCTCGGGGTATTTTTTGTTTCCACATTACATTGAGGTCACCACGGTTTTGCTCCACACACACGGATGCTGTTATAACCAGGGATAAATGCAAGGTATTGTGTCACAAGTTGAACTGTGATAAAACCAGGGTTGAGATCCAAGTGCGGAAAGGACCCATGACTTCCAGGCGCACGCACACACACAAACACAAAGTGCATTATTCAGTATGTGTGGAAGGGCCCTAAGGAACAAGTGGCAACCCAAAGACAGCAACTGGTGCACAGGAATGGACGGGAGGAGATGAGACAGCAACTGGTGCACAGGAATGGACGGGAAGAGATGGTCCTTTTACAAACAGGTTTGATTACTGGAAACCTGATGCCGCCTTCCTTCTGGATAATGAGCCGTCACCAGCCATTGGCTCCAGAATTTCAAGCACAATTTAGCAGCCATGAGGACTAGAAACCGGGAGGGAGGGGAGAGGGAGACCCTCATGGTTCTGAATCGTGTGCCGAGTACCGCAATCTGTGTTTTTCTTGGCTGCCTATTATGTGTGATTTTATGAACGGCTTTCCTTGAGCCAAAGATGCAGTGCCATCATTATTTTTTTTCCTTCCCTGCCATTTGTTTCTGGCTGTATCTTCCTGTATGTGTGTGTGTGTTTTGTTTGTGTGTGTGTGGATAGGAGGAGGGGTGGAGGTTAAAGACGTCATTACCCCCCCCCCCCTGAACTAACCATCCTCGTATAAAAATCTCGCACCGGCCTAATTATTTTATGCAGGATACGGCTGGCAAAAATCGCCGAACGGATTAATCAGCCTCGTAAACTGACATGCCGTTCTGAAAAGTCAAAACATAGTTTGACTTGAAACACAGAATCTAATAAGTTGCGGAGTTGCCAGCAGCAGCTAATGAGGTAGTTTGAATACCATTATGGGTGGCTTCTAACCCACAGGAAAGTGCTGAAGGATACAGGTTCAGCATCCTGTGTTTTTATTTTTTAAAAAAGACTGCTAAATAATCTGACTCTTCTTGGCTTTCACCAAAGGCACAGCAACTGCTGTCTTCAGCAGCCGTTGAACCGTCTCCCGTTTTTCATTAGAGACCTGCTTAAAATGGCTTTTATTTCTTCTTTTCCCCCCAGATTATTCAAGACAGAATCTTTAAGCACATATCACGCAACAGCTTAATATGGAATACACACCCCGGAGGGTTATTTGTACTGCCACAGTATTCATCATATCTAGGAGATTTTCCTTACTATTATGCTAATCTAGGTAAGGTGATTCTGTGTTTTTGACCTCAACAGTTGGGAGGCTGGAAATTCTGGAGGATGTATCAGAGGTGGCCCAGTACGCTGGCTCCCTATCAACGTGTTATTAACAAATTGGGAGTCAGCATTGGGAACCCGTGCTCCCTTCCTCTCTCCCCCCAGGCAGAGTAATTCCACCCCGCCACACCCCTGGCCTTCCTTCCCTTCTCAGCCTTAAACGTGGCTTTGCAGTAGATGTGCTTCAGTGCTATCTATAGTTCTCTCAGAGATGGATGCCAATGTTTGCAGTGGTTTTGCAGACTATGTTCCTGGGCAGACCTTACGTGCATTAAATGCAGTTTCTACTAGCAAAAATAACCCCTAGCTGGGAAGGGAGGGAGGAACTTGCTCCGGAGGAGGGAGGAGAATGAAGCACAAGTTCATGATCCTGAATCTCAGTTTCCCCTCTGTGGTTTGCAGGGAGAGAGCCAGAGTTACACCGGCATTAGGTTGTTGTGCTCCTTGCTGATATGCTATTACTGGTTCACAAAAGTAGCATCCTATATAGTACTTATAGTACATGAGGAATGCCATGGACTCCAGAGGGGATCATTTCTCTCTTTGGGGGCATCGCCTTATGTATCTATGCAAATGTTGGATTCTCCCACTCTTGGACCGACTTTATTTCCACACAACATTTATTTTTGCTCTCCTGGCCCTGCTTCTCACAGGCCTTTCGTGGCTGTGATGGGAGCTAAATTCAGATCTCTTGGAGCTACATTCAGATTATCAGACCTCCATATCTTCAGGCTGCTGTGTCGAGTGCCTGCATCTCACATCTTGTTGTCGGTATGGTGGAGGTAAAGGGTGTGTGTCCCCTCCACTGCCTCACCAAGGGGTTTGCTTGTTCTGAACAAACTAGAACTAAGGGAACTGGCTTGCAGTGTGGCTGAGATGACATGCTGGTCCAAGCCAGTGCCTAAAATCACAGACTAATCACAGAGTGGTAAAAAGGGGCCCTTGGAGCTGACTTCCTGCTGGCAAAGATGGACTCCTGGCCAGTCAATTGATCAGCCTCCCCAAACTGTTAAGAACATAAGAAGAGCCCTGCTGGATCAGTCCAGTGGGCCATCTAGTCCAGCATCCTGTCTGACACAGTCGCCAGCCAGTTCCTCTGGAAGTCCAACAAGAGGACTTTGGAGGCTGAGGCCTTCCTCTGATGTTGCCTCCTGGCAATAGTATTAAGAGGATTACTACCTCTGAATGTGGGAGTTCTGTGCCTATGGCTGTCACTACGTCCTCTGGCAGTGAATTCCACATTTTAATCATTCTTACAGCATGTCTATCAACTGACCACAGAATGAACCATTCCAGGTGGCTCCAGTAGCCAAGCCCTGCAGGGAAGTCATCAAAAAATGTTATCTTATCCTAGATGCCGGCAGTCCCTTTGTACCTAGGTTGATTGATGGTCCTTATCTTAAGGTTCTGTTTTTCCTGTTCCAGGTGTCAAGCCCCCATCCAAATTCACCGCCGTTATCCATGCAGTTACTCCTTTGGTTTCTCAGTCTCAACCCGTGCTGAAACTCCTGGTCGCTGTAGCCAAATCCCAGTACTGCGCCCAGGTGAGAAATGAGGCCCAGCTTCCAGGCGGTTGGCCGGGGCCACCGACTCCATGGTGGCAGTCGGTCATAATCATGTCTTAATCATCCAGTTTGACGTTTGCCTCTCGTTTAACAGTGATAGATGTTGGCGAGCTTTCAGTTCCCAGACTTTATTAAAGGAACCAAAATGTCATTTGTTTTACGTCTGCAAAGGGACGCTGATTGACTTTTATCACCAGAGGGCACAATCCAGTAAGTGCCAATCCATCGTGGGATGAATAATGGTTATGCAGGAGTGCTTCTGGGAGGAGCGCAACCAAGAGCGTGCCTGCAACATGACCAATATGCGTCAAGGGACGATGGTTGGCTTTCAGCCCGGTTGACGGTCTAGTCAAGAATTACTGTTTTTTAATTGGCGTACAAGGCATATTCATCAGAGCTGAGTACACAGGGTGCGTTAAAAAAATTCCATGCCCGGACAATCTGAATTCTGAACAGAGAAATGTGTGAATTCTGCGATCTGTAAATACTATTCAAATGGGACAACTCCGTATTATTGAATTTTGAATAAGCCTACAGCACTGTTTCAGTGGTCGTGGGGTTGAGCAAGGAGCTTTGTGAGATTCTGAAGCTCTAACCCCAAGAAACCTTGAGTCACCTCTCCGTCTTCTGAGGGGGGTGCTCGTTGAAACAGAGAGCTGGAGGGGATCCCAAGGGTCATCTAGTCCAACCCCCTCCATAATGCAGGAAATTCACAGCTACCTCCCACACACACACACCCCTCTTGGGTGACCTTTGCTCTGTGCTCAGAGGAAGTAAAAAAACCTCCAGGATCCCAGGCCCAATCTGGCCTGGATAAAAATTCCTTCCTGACCCTGGACATACAAGAAAGGGACACAGGAGCAGAGCGCTGGCTCATCCCTTCCTGCCCTCCCTCTCACAGTCTGTCTGAATAGTGAGTCGTGCATCTTCAGTTATAGTTTTGTAGCCCTAAGGACTAGCGACTTAAAGCACACAATCTTAGCAAGCGGGAAACTGTCCCCAGCTGGGGCCTGTGCGGCTGCTGGGTTCCGAGCTTCCAGAGTCACAGACGGCAGAGATTTCTGTGTTGTCAGTGGGTTGAGGGTGGAAGGGCTTTCCTTTTGCCTCCCCCAAAGTAAACTCATGAGATCCTCCCAGATGCTGCACAAATAGTATCTGACAATATAGACTAGGGGGTCCCCAACCTTTTTGAGACTGTGGGCCCCTTTGGGTCCCACAGTGTGGTGGGCACGGCCACAAAATGGCTGCCACAAGCGTACCGTCAGTCGTACCGTGAAGACCCTTGTGTTGTGCTGGCACAGTCAGTCAAATCTCTAATGGCCCCACCTACTTTCTAAAAACACCTAATGGGTGCCACGGCACCCATGCTGGTGGTGACCCCTGTTACTGACCTTTTTTTCCTTGTGGTCAGAATGATGAGAGTAATGTAAAATTAGTTGCATTCCTTTTCCTTGAAAGGAATTTGGCTCTCAGCCTGTAAAGTCCTCCTCCCAAATCCCGCTGTCTGTGCCCCCAGCTGCAGAGGTGTGGCAGGCAGCAACCAGAGACGGGGCTTTTTCAGTGGTGGCACCTTGCCTTTGGAATGCGCTCCCCCTTGAGGCTCGCCCAATAGCTACTTTACTGCCTTTTTAGGCAGCAGACCAAAATATTCATCCTTAACCAAGCATTTATCTGCAAGATTCCATTTTTAAGCCATTGTTAATCATTTGCTTCCGAATGTTTTTATGATCTTGTTTTATTGTTCTTTAGATCATTCTTAGGGTTGTGGTTTTTATGATTTTATGCTTGCTTGTTTTTTTGATCATGTGAGTTACCTCAAGCTCTGGACCGATAAAGTCTCCTAAACAAATACAACGTCCTGTAGCAGTAGAAAAGAGCAAGAATCCAGTAGCACCTTATAGACTAACAACATTCGTGGCAGGGTATGAGCTTTTGTGAGTCACTGCTCACTTCTTCAGATACTCATGCAAGCTCCTACCCTGCCACAAATGTTGTTAGTCTTTAAGGTGCTACTGGACTCTTGCTCTTTTCTTCTGCTATAGACAGACTAGCACAGCTACCCATCTTGATCTAACAACATCCTGTGTTTGACAGCAGAGGAGGAAGCTTTGTGCTCCGGCCAAGATCTTTCTGTAGGCCTGTTTGCCATGCCTGAGGGTTCTGCTTTTTTCTTCTTTTCAGATCATTGTCTTATGGAATTGTGATAAGCCCCTCCCTGCCAAGCACCGTTGGCCTGCCACTGCTGTGCCTGTCATTGTCATCGAAGGAGAGAGCAAGGTAGGTGAACACGCCTGGCCGTTGTATGTAAGGGCTCGGGAACTTCGGAAAACGTGTTTCCATTTCCGTTTCCCCACCTTGCTTTTAGTTAAGATGTGTCTCGCCCCACCTTTTCAAGAGCTCAAGGCAGTTTCCAAGCCAACATTAAAACACAAACAAAATGGACAGTGGGGGGGGGGAACCCCACAATACCTTCATCGTGAGCAAGCACTTCCTGCTTTTGTACAAGACCATATTGACTGAGGAAGGGGCCATAGCTTAGTGGCAGAGCATCTGCTTTGTGTGTGGAAGGTCCCAGTCCACAGGACTTCCAGCAGAAAGGATCAGGTGGTGGGTGATGTGAAGGACCTCTCCCTGAGGCCCTGGAGAGTCGCTTGACAGTCTGAATAGACAATACTGACCTTAGTTGCTGTGGATTTTCCGGGTTGTGTGGCCGTGGTCTTGGCATTGTAGAACCTGACGTTTTGCCAGTAGCTGTGACTGGCATCCTCAGAGGTATAACACGGAAAGATGGAGTACTCTCTGTGTCAATACCTCTGAGGATGCCAGTCACAGTTACTGGCAAAACGTCAGGTTCTACAGTGCCAAGACCACGGCCACACAACCTGGAAAATCTACAGCAACTAATGAACTCCGGCCGTGAAAGCCTTCGACAAAATACTGACCTTGTTGGACCAAGCGTCTGAGCCAGTATAAAAGAGCTTCATGGGTGTTCATTGGCATCTTCCCTCCCCTCCCCCTTTAATTTAAGCAACTGTTATAACATGGCAAAGAGAATGAACTATGATCTGCTGGGATTAGGGATGCCAACCTCCAGGTTGGACCTGGGGATCCCCGGAATTACAGCTCATCTCCAAACTTATAGAGATCAGTTCCCCTGGTGGAAATGGATGCTTTGGAGGGTAGGCTGTATGGCATTATAACCCACTAAGGTCCCCGTCCTCACCAGCCTCCATCCCAAAATCTCCAGGAGTTTCCCAACCTGGATCTGGTAACCCTGCCCCCCATCCCTCACTGGTGGCCGGGGGGAACCTGGAAACCTGAACCTCGAGCCATTCAGCTTTTGAGTTACCGGTCTGCAATGCAGGAATAATAATACTGCCTTACGGAGTTGTTGTCAAAGATTGGTATAATAATGTATGTGAAGCACATTAAACACTTAAGCCATAATACCAATGCTAAATATTTTCATATGTCCAGTAGCCAAGGAATCACCTTCCTGGGGTAGGGGGAACATCCAGGGAGTTTGCCATCCAGGACTTGGATGTGTATTTCTGCAAATCTGGAAATAAACCCAACAGATGAATAGTGCAGTCCTTAGCAGAGCTATACCCTTTGAAGTCGATGGGTTTAGAAGGGTGTTACTCTGCTTATGAATTCACTGTAAAATATTAAATACCAGTATAAAGATTTTAAAAATCTATAGCAGCCATCGGATTAAAATTACAGCAGCATAAAGTAATTAATAGATTAAAAAATAAACACTCCTGTTTCATAAAAGGAATCTAAAAAGAAATTCACATAGTAGATAAATCTATTTAAGAAAGAAAGGCTGGGAAAAGGCAGGAACGCTTCTTTGCTTCTCAGTGAGAAATCCCTGCCAGGCTTCTGAGGAACACCAATGTTCTCCAGAACGTAGTATGAGAACAGTGAATCTTTATCACTATTTCTTCTTTTTTAAATTGAATTCTTTATTTAACATCATTTTTATAACAGATTAACATTCCGAATACTGGTGAGAGCTTCTCAAGATTGACAATTAGTTGTGCGTTTAAAGCAAGCCATTACATTCAAGTATCATTAACTTAATGAGAGCCAGTTTGATGTAGTGGTTAAGTGTGCAGACTCTAATCTGGGAGAACCGGGTTTGATTCCCCACTCCTCCACTTGCACCTGGCTGGATGACCTTGGGTAAGCCGTAGTTCTGACAAGAGCTGTTCTTGAAAAAGAGGCGTTTCTGTCAAAGCTCTCTCAGCCCCACCTACCTCACAGGGTGTCTGTTGTGGGGAGGGGAAGGGAAAGGAGTTTGTAAGCCGCTCTGAGACACCTTTGGATAGTGAAGGGCGGGGTATAAATCCAATCTCTTCTCTTCTTCTTCTTCTCTTAACACCACCAGTCTGTTCTAATAATTAGACAAGCTTAAAAGAGTAACAGGTCACGACAATACAAATTATTTGGTACTACCTTTCCCCTACCCAAGTGTTCTACCACTAGGAACCAGACAGCTTGAAAGGTTTTTTGGTAACTTTCCAAGTTGGGCATTAAGGATTGACTTGTAATTTTACCATAAATATGGTAGGCCCTGCATGGATAACGTAAGTTGCACTAAAAATCCACCAGTGGAGAAAGTAGAGGTCCCCACATACCCCAGGCCTGACGAGGACTGAATATGCTTTAGGAAGTCCAGCATGTTAAGAGCAGCTGAGAGTCAGTTATTTGGGGGGGAGGGGTTTCCAGTGGAATTTAGACTGTTCTAGCCCCTGATGTGGATGGTCCAGACCAGTGTTCCCTCTAAGCTGAGTTAGTGTGAGCTAGCTCACAGGTTTTTTAGCCTCCAGCTCACACATTTTTGTCTTCGCTCAGGAAGGATAGTTTCAGAGCAAACTAATTTACGCAGTATCCAAATCACTTGCTCACAACTTTAATGCCAGTAGCTCACAAAGTAGAATGTTTGCTCACAAGACTCCACAGCGTAGAGGGAGCATTAGCCCAGACTACTCCAATCTTGTCAGATCCGGGATACTAAGCAGTCGGCCCTGGGTAGTAAGGATGGGAGGCCACCAAGGAATTCTAGGTTTGCTTTCCGAGGCAGGCAGTGGCAAAACTACCTCTGTTCATCTCTTGTCTTGAAAAGTCTATAGAGTTGCCATAAGTCAGCTGCACCTTGACAGTACTTTTTCCAACACCAGCCCTGAAAGCTTAGAGAATCGTAGAGGAGGAGATTTCAGGGTGCAATTTTCAAATTCCGCCCCCCCCCATTCTCACGGCACACCAGGTTTGTATTATTATTATTATTATTATTATTATTATTAT
>NW_015168084.1:285930-293582 GCF_001447785.1 Gekko japonicus | reverse complement strand
AATTTTTGCTGTGAAGTTTTCAGCTGTTTAAAATGTATGGCCCTTGCCTTTGAGATTTTCCCTTGGTAGGCTTAACAAGGAAAAAGTCAAGTTACTGCTAAGCTGGCGGCAAAATAGGTTCCTGCCTCAGATACTGGACATGTTGAAAAGCATCAGGAGATTTACTACAGGACAAAGATAGGCGGCTTCTGTTAAGAGATTGCCCCGCTCTAGGGGCATTATTTTGTACGTATGTGAGTGTCTCTCTCTCCCTGTTTCATCCCACCCCATTTTCCATACCAGAGATCCTGAGGAAATTAAAACACCCTGTCAAGTTCTGAAGTATTTGTAGGAACCAGCCCTAGAGCCATTTAGAGACATAAGAACATAAGAGAAGCCATGTTGGGTCAGGCCAGTGGCCCATCCAGTGCAACACTCTGTGTCCCACAGTGGCCAAAACCCAGGTGCCATCAGGAGGTCCACCAGCAGGGCCAGAACTCCAGAAGCCCTCCCGCTGTTGCCCCTAAAGCACCAAGAATTCAGAGCATCACTGCCTTAGGCATAGTGTTCCATCTATACCTCGTGCCTAATAGCCACGGAAAAGACAACAAAGCAATCTCCTGTGTTCCTAACGTTGTGGTCAAGAGCAATGCTCCCTCTACGCTGTGGAGTCTTGTGAGCAAAAATTCTACTTTGTGAGCTACTGGCATTAAAGTTGTGAGCGAGTGATTTGGCTACTGCGTAAATTAGTTTCTGCTGGAGCCATCCTTCCTGAGCTAAGACAAAAATGTGTGAGCTGGAGGCTAAAAAAACTGTGAGCTAGCTCACACTAACTCAGCTTAGGGGGAACACTAGTCAAGAGTGCAGCAACTCTCCTTTTCCGTGGAGCTCCATATGCACCATATTAGATTCCAAAATGTAAGGAGGTAGTTGGTTGGCGCTGCACGAAAGCACCATGTGATTGATCCCGCCATCCAGATGGTTTGAGTTTTCGCACTCATCTGAAGCCGCCTTATATCAAGTCAGACCATTGGTCCATCTACCTCAGTACTATCTACCATGACTGGCAGGAGTTTCTCCTGGTGGTCAGGGAGAAAAGGGTCTTTCCCAGCATTTGGAGAGTCCTTTATGGGAAGTGCTGGTGACTGTATCTGGTGTTGTCTGGCCTCAAAAACATGTGCTTTACTACTGACCCTTCCCAGTTGCATAAGATAGTAGCACAACAGCAGCCACCTAGAACTACACTTCATGGTAGTTGTCACTAAATGGTAAGCCAGAAGAAATTGAAGTCCAAAGATGTTCACATAAAGAGTCCCACTGCAATAATCTGGCTGTCATTCTTGGGGCGGGGAATAATGCACCCCAATTTGGCTGACACCTGTTGTTTCCATCTGTATTCTGGGAACCAGGAAGTCCCCAAAAAAGAATGTTGATTGCTTGAACCAGAGGGAACTTGAAGATATGGAGGAAATGGTAGTAGGGGGGGAAAGAAACCACAGAGTTGGTTGTCCAGTTGGTTATCACCACTCGGAAAGTGCAACAGATGGGTTGGGCACATATCTGCCTACAGTAACAACTGTGTTGAAAAGTGTGCAGATCATTCACATAGTTAATAGATGACAATTCCACATACACATAATTGTAACCTAGAACCATTCTGGGAAGTTACAGTTGTGTGCATATGCAGATTCTGTAAGGTGTGCATATGTGTGATTGTTGAGTGTTACAGTCTGCACGTGGGCTTCCCGCCGAATCCTTCACAGATGTTCCTAGGCCATGTGAATTTTTGCACTGTGGAATTGGCCCTCGTTTATTTTGTACCCCACTCTTTTTTTTTGTTCTTGTGATGAGGCTGTTTTGTTGCTTGTAAGGGGAACTGAGCTGTTCAAAGATGAATTGCTTCTATCAAAGGTTGTAAGCTGGAAACGCTGGTAGAAATCGACATTTAGAGTTGAGCAGAGAAATCTTTCCATTCGGATGAAGGTGCAGAATGCCGTCTTCTGTGAAGGGAAAGAAGAACACCGTACACAGTGTAATACGTGACATGGTTATTGATTACCATGCTGTACCTTTCTCTCTCTCTGTGTCTTCTCTTTCTCATATAAGCCCCATATAATATGTACACCTAATAAGAAAAAAAAAGCCTGTTGTAAATACAAACACACGAAGAAAAGAAAAGATAAACCAAGCAGCACCTATGACAAAATTCAGTACAGAGAAAACAGGGAAGGGGAGTTTGAACCCAAGAGCTCTCACGGAGCAACTTTTCTTAAAGTAAATGAGTAGATAATTTAGCATTCAGGCCAAGAAATACCTGGAAAAAACATGTATTAAACCCCAACAAAATCCACTGGTTGTGTATGAGAACAAGCGTAAAGTAACCAGGACCCAGCAATTTAGATGACATAAAAACCAAAAATATTGCTGCACAAGTTCATATGCTTACAAAACTAACAATAATGATATTTTAATATTTCAGCAAAACAGTTTGTGTTGTTATTTCTTCAAATCATGAGTTTCCAAAATATGTGCATCAATTCAAAAGTGGCTAATAATAGCTCTAGTATATAACAGTTCCATCCGGATAATATATCTGGATGGAACTGTTATATACTAGAGCTATTATTAGCCACTTTTGAATTGATGCACATATTTTGGAAGCTCATGATTTGAAGAAATAACAACACAAACTGACGTTTGATAAAGACTCAGGTCGAAACGGACTGTCAAGCTCGAGAAAGTTCGTCCTTGCTTCCGCAGTTTGAAGACTTCGGTCTTTTGATGTTACTGTTTTGCTGAAATATTAAAATATCATTATTGTTAGTTTTGTAAGCATATGAACTTGTGCAGCAATATTTTTGGTTTTTATGTGTATGAGAACAGACATTTTTGTATTTTTTTCTAGCTATTAGGAAGGCTGTGTGTTGTTGCTGTTTTCCTCCATGAAGAGACAGATTGGTTAGGGGTGTTGTGTCGCCCTTGGAGAGATGAGCTCCTCATCAACTGTCTTTGTCCTACCCGCAGGTCATGAGCAGCCGTTTCCTGCCCTATGAGAACATTGTCACTGATGCGGTTTTAAGCCTCGATGAGGATACGGTGCTTTCGACCACTGAGGTAAGACCTTTTTCTCCTTGCAGCTTTGGTCACGGCCTTGCCCGACTCTCACGACCAATGTACAAGAATTCACAGTTGACCTCTGAACTAGAGGAGCTAGAAAGCGGACTCAGAACTGGAATCTCAGCAGTCGCTGGTACTGACATGCTACTGTATTCCTTGGTATCTTTCATAAGAACATCAAAATTGCCCTGTTGGATCACCCCACCCAGTCCAGCATCCTGTCTCACACAGTGGCTAACCAAAAGCCTTTGGAGGACACAGAAGCCAAGCCGCACCCTGATATTGTCTCCCAGCACCAGCATTCAGGGATTTGCTGCCTCTGGATGTGGAGGTTCCCTTGCGTCATCATGGCTGGTAATAGAGTTCTTCTCCATGAACCTGGCTAATCCACTTTTAAAAGCCGTATTCACTACTAGACATCACTACATCCACCGGTGGTGAATTTCACAATTGAATTACTTATTGAGGGGAGAAGTGCTTACTTTTGTTTGTCTTGAATCGATTGCCCTTCAGCTTCCTTGGGTGCCCCCCAAGTTCTGGTGTTATGGGATAAGTCAAAAAGTACTCTCTGTCTGCCTTCTCGATCCCACACATAATTTTATAATCCTCCATAACGTCTCTCAGTCATCTTGGCAGCCGTCTTCTGTACTCTTTCCAGTTCTGTAACATCTTTTTTTTTTGAAGAAGAGATTGGATTTATACCCCGCCCTTCACTACCCAAAGGAGTCTCAGAGCGGCTTACAAACTCCTTTCCCTTCCCCTCCCCACAACAGGCACCCTGTGAGGTAGGTGGGGCTGAGAGAGCTCTGACTATACCCTGCCCTTCACTCCAGGCTTGACCAAGGTGCAAGTGGAGGAGTGGGGAATCAAACCCGGTTCTCCCAGATTAGAGTCCGCACACTTAACCACTACACCACACTGGCTCTCCAGTTAGGAGATAGGATGATCAGAACTCTGCACAGTGTTCCAGTCGAGGCTTCACCATAAATCTATGCAAGTGCATCACAACACTGGCATTCATTTTCAGATCCTTTCTTAATAAAGCCCAAGCATTCAGTCCACCTTTCTCACTGCTGCCTCACACTGAGTACATGTTCTCGTTGAGCTATCCGCTGTAACCCCAAGATCTTTTTCAGGGTTGGTCCTAGCCAGCTGAGAACCAATCGGCATATATTTAGAGTTAGGATTTTTTTTTGCTCTGACATGCATCAGCTTGTTATTGCTTGCATTGCACTTTGCCATGTTGTTGCTCACTCACCCAATTTAGAGACGTCCTCCTGGAACTCTTCATAACTTGTCGTGGTTTTCACCATCCTGAATAATTTGGAAACTTGGCTACTACACTGCTGACCCCCAATTCCAAGTCGTTTATAAACAAATCAAACAGCACCGCCCCCAATACCAGTCCTTTTGGGACCCCCACAGCTCACTTTCCTCCATTGTAAGAACATTTGTTCCTACTCTCTCCTTCCTGCCGTTTAACCAGCCTTTAATCCCTAAGAGGACCTGTCCTGGCATCTCATAACTCTTAAGCTTACTCAGGAGTCTTTGGTGAGGTGCCTTGTCAAAAGCCTTTTGGAAGTCCAAATTATGTAATGATTAGAATGTAAAATAAAGTAAAGTAAAGCTGGATCACCCTTATCCACTGACTTGGTAACCAGCTCAAAGAACTCCAATAAGTCGGTGAAGTAGGACCTCTCTTTGAAGAAGCCAGGCTGATTTTCCCTAAGAAACAAAGCCTGCTTGATCATTGTACCTACTAACTTCCCAGGAAAAGTTGTAGGCCTAAGTGTCCTGTAATTCCCTGGGTCTGCTCTGGGCACCTTTTTTTTAAAAAAAACCCCATATAATAACAGCATAACACAGCATTCAATAGCCGAAAATGATATCCACAAAAACAGCTTTAAAAGATGTAAAAGGTAAAGGTTCCCTTGCTCGAAAGCCAGTCGAGTCCGATTCTAGGGTTGCGGTGCTCATCTCCATTTCAAAGCCAAAGAGCCAGCGCTGTCCGAAGACATTTCCGTGGTCATGTGGCCGGCATGACTAAACACCAAGGTGCACGGAACGCTGTTACCTTCCCACCGAAGTGGTCCCTATTTATCTACTTGCAATGTCTTGCTTTCGAACTGCTAGGTTGGCAGGAGCTGGAACTAGAGATGGGAGCTCACTCCGTCATGCGGCACCCGGGTCTCGAACTGCTGAACTACCGACCTTCCACAGCCTGTAGTTCAGCATCTTAACCACTTGAGCCACCGCAGCTCCTTTAAAAGATGTAACCACTCACTTAAAAGCCTAAGTAGAAATAAGTACTTTGGCCTAAAACCCGCAGTAAGGTAGGTCATGTGAGCCTTCAAGGGGAGGGCATTCCAAAGGCAAGGTGCCACCACTGAAAAGGTGCCATCCCCACCCCCCACCTCTGCAGGGTGGGTTACGGAGAACAGGGCTTGGGAGGAGGATCTTGATTGGCAGGCTGGACAGCATTCTGATGTATCAGTGACTGGAAACCAGTTAGGAGTGCTAAAAAGGATCAGAAGAGCCCAGTAAACATAAGAGACAGCAAACTCGATTCAAGGAACCAAATTAATCCAAATGCATGGCCAGCAGAGGGTCTCGTAGCACTGAATTGTTAGGTGGGGATAGTGGGGGTGGAAAGTGCCATCAGGTTGCAGCTGACTTATGGCGACCCCATGGAGCTTTCAATGAGTGTCCAGAGGTGGTTTGGCATTGCGGACGCTAATCTGGGAGAACCGGGTTTGATTCCCCACTCCTCCACATGTAGCTGCTGGTGTGACCTTGGGCCAGTCATAGGTTCTTTCAGAGCTGTTCTCTCAAGGACAGTTCTCGGGAGAGCTCTCTGAGCCCCACCTACCTCACAGGGTGTCTGTTGTGGGGAGGGGAAGGGAAAGGAGATTGTAATCCACTCTGAGACTCCTTCAGGTAGTGAAGGGTGGAGTATAGAGCCAATCTCCTCCTCCTCTTCTCGTTCTTCTTCTCTCAAAGGAGCTTCCTCGATATCCATGATGTCATGGTTCATATATCGGAGTAGGATTTGCGAGACTCAAATTCCTATTCTACCATGGAAGCTCCCTGGGTGATCTTGAGCCAGGTGCCCTCTCTTGGGCTGACCTATTTCACAGAGCGGTTGTTCTGAGGACGAAAGAGAGGAAGGGAGAACAATATTGTAATTTGCTTTGGTTTGCTGTTAAGGAGGAAAGCAGGGTATGGATTATCTAAACAGATAATTACAATGGCCCCACTAGGCAAAACAAATTTTGAGTCCAGTGGCTCCTTTAAGACCAACAAAGCTGTATCTTGGGTATAAGCATGCACATGAAAGCACCCTAACCACGATACCACACCGCACCACACCAGCTGCTGGACCTGCATCATTCATGTGTTGATCAACAGGAGAACACGTGAACCTGCACATGAAGCTGCCTTGTACTGAATCAGATTCTTGGTCTATCAAGGTCCGTATTGTCCACTCAGACTGGCAGCAGCTCTCCAGGGTCTCAGGCAGAGGTCACCTACTGCCTGGCCCTTTGAACTGGAGATGCCAGGGATTGAACCTGGGACCTTCCGCATGCCAAGCAGCTGCTCTACCACTGAGCCACAGAACCTCTCCAAGCAGAATCCATTATCCAGTGTTATAGCAAGTTGCAGAATTGGTATTGTTTCTTGGTGCAGAATTTGGGATGTTGTTCAGCACTTTTGCTTTCATGGCCAGCTTTACCCAATGCTGCCTTATTCCTCCTCCACCCTTTACGTAGCAGCCTCACTGCTTGTGAAGCAAACGTTCCCTCATTGATGGCAGTGAGTCTGAGTTCTGTGTCCCTCCCTCCCATGTAGGAGAGCTAAACCCCGTCTCTCTTTAAATTAAAGGAGAATCCTTGTATTTGAGACTTCAGAACCTTTGCACCAAGAGCAAGATTGTGCTCAAGGAAAAAGCCCAAAAAGGAGGGGGGGGGGAACACACTGTAGAAAACCAATTTTTACAACTGGGATGAGTATTGATTTTTAGCGCCTCTTCCCACAAAGAGAAGGGGAAACCGGCGACCATTTATACAACAGTGCAATATATCGGAAATACATTATTAATGGCAGCTGTGGAAAAGCTTTGGCTCTTTATTGTCTCTTTCGATTTTAGTGCTCTCCTTTTTCTCTTCCTCTGCTGCTTCCCCGTCTTCCCGCATCCTCTCCTTTAAATGGACAATTCTCCTTTAGAATTGTCAAGCTCCGTTGGCTTTTGAGATAAAGCCCTTGTTGTTTTCAAGACAGTGGCTGCCTCGTTCAGCCAAAAGGCACTTCCAACAGTGCAAGTGCATCAGAGATCCTTTGGGCTCATGCTGTCTACCCATCTAGCTTGAGCCACTTATGGCACATTACCACAGTGCTCTAGTGGCTGCTCTGTCTCTCTGTTCCCTCCCGGCCACAACTCAAGGCGCTGGTTGTAACCCATGTCCTTTCTCATAGCCCACAGCAGAGTGGTTCAGCCAACATTTAGAAGGGGCCACACAGGCCATCTAGCCCAACCTCCTGCTCAATGCAGGATCAGC
>NW_015168084.1:270840-285275 GCF_001447785.1 Gekko japonicus | reverse complement strand
GCCTTAAAGAGAGTGGCTGATTTCGCACTAGAGCCGCCTCGCTGTTGCGCCCCGGTTCTATTGGTCAATTTCACAATTGGTCGTTAATCCCCAAAAAACAGGATCATGAAACTGCGGGGAAAATCGGGCGAAGCCGCGGGTCAAAATCAGCCGCGCGGGTTCGGGTGTGAAATTGACCAATAGAACCGGGGCAAAGGACGGCGCAACAGCGAGGCAGCTCTAGTGCGAAATCAGCCAGCCAGTTTGTTGTAGTGGTTAAGTGCGCGGACTCTAATCTGGGAGAACCAGGTTTGATTCCCCACTCCTCCACTCGCAGCTGCTGGATGACCTTGGGCAAGCCATAGTTCTGTCAGAGGTGTGAGTAGTTTCTAACAGAGCTCTCTCTGCCCCACCTACCTCACAGGGTGTATTTATGTGGCACAGTTAATGTGTCAGGGTTCCCAGACCCCCGGTCCAGGTGAGGGATTCCCCCCAGTTTTCAGGGCTTCTGTCCACAGCTGGCCAGCAGGGAATCCCCGCCTCGAACAGCAATGTCAACGTAGCAATGCTCTGCTTTGTGGGCAAAACTCTGTAGCTTGACCATAGACCAATTTTAACCCTAGAGTCTGCCCAAAAAGCAGAGTGTCGTCGCCGACGTGATAACAGCACTTTCACGATCTTGCCTGGCATCCCTAACGTCCGCTGCTTTATGAAGCAGAAGAAAACTGGTTCCCCCGCCCCCAGCATCCTGCAGTCTAGAATTTGACACAAGGCCGATGACAAAGAGGTGCAAAGATGAGGATAAACAGGAAGAAAACACATTCATTCCTTTGGAGAGCCTGTAGGGCATAGTGATTAGTGTGCTGGACTAAGAGCAGGGCGATTCAGTTTCAAATCCCTGCAAGCTCATGAAGCATATTGGGTGACCTTGGGCCGCTCCTGTTCTCAGAGGGTGGCTGTTAATAAAATGGGAGAAGGGATGACGAGGGGAGGGGCTGTGGCTCAATGACAGAGCATCTGCTTGGCGTGCGGAAGGTCCCAGGCTCAATCCCCGGTGTCTCCAGTTAAGGGATCTGCCAGCAGGTGATGGGGAAGACTTCTGCCTGAGACCCTGGAGAGCCACTGCCAGTCTGAGCAGACAATACTGACCATAAGAACATAAGAGACGCCAATGATGGATCAGGCCAAAGGCCCATCCAGTCCAACACTCTGTATCACACAGTGGCCAGAAATACCAGTGCCATCAGGAGGTCCACCAGTGGGGCCAGGACATTAGAAGCCCTCCCACTGTTGACCACCCCCAAGCACCAAGAAGACAGAGCATCACTTGCCCCAGAGCCCCTATCTATACCTTGTGGCTAATAGCCACTGATGGACCTCTGCTCCATATGCTTATCTAATTCCCTTTTGAAGCCCTCCATGCTTGTAGCCGCCACCACTTCCTGTGGCAGTGAATTCCATATGTTAATCACTCTTTGGGTGAAGAAGTACTTCCTTTTATCCGTTCTAACCCGACCGCTCAGCAATTTCATGGAGTGCCCACGAGTTCTTGTATTGTGAGAAAGGGAGAAAAGTACCTCTTTCTCTACCTGCTCTTTCCCATGCATAATCTTATAAACCTCAGTCATGTCACCCCTCAGTCGTTGTTTCTCCAAGCTAAAGAGCGCTAAGCGCTTTAACCTTTCTTCATAGGGAAAGTGTTCCAACCCTTTTATCATTCGAGTTGCCCTTTTCTGCACTTTTTCCAAAGCTATAATATCCTTTTTAAGGTGTGGTGACCAGAACTGCACACAGTATTCCAAATGAGGCCGCACCATTGATTTATATAGGGGCATTATGATATTGGCTGATTTGTTTTCAATACCCTTCCTAATAATCCCCAGCATAGCATTGGCCTTCTTTATTGCAGTCACACACTGTCTCAACATTTTCAGTGAGTTATCTACTACAACTCCAAGATCTCTCTCTTGATCAGTCTCTGCCAGTTCAGACCTTGATGGACCAAGGGTCTGATTCAGTATAAAGCAGCTTCATGGGTTCAGAAATCGCCCTGAGCTCCTTGGAAGGAAGGGTGGAGTAAAAAATGTAATAGAGAGTGACTGAATCATCTTCAAAAGCTTTATTTAAAAGTTAGGTGTTTGAGGAGGTCTTTGAAGGAAATGAGGGTTGTGGCATCGTATAGCCCTGACTTGTGGGTTTCAGTACAGCAGGATACTGCTACTGATGCATGCAAGTTAAGCGTGTTAGCACACATACATACAGTTATGTAGTTAGACAAGGAAAAGACTATGCAGAGCACTGAATTCCCTAGCCACTGATCGCTGGAATTTCTGTTCAGGTACGATGCCCTGGCCTCTGCAGTTTTTATCGGAAATTGCCAAATTCTTTCATGCTTGTCCCTACAACATTGAGGTCTAGAAACTTGAGCAGGGTTTGTTAATAAGCTGAAAGCTAAGCTGTTGAATTTGTACCCGCTGCCAAGTCTTGCTCTTGTACAAGGCTGTCTGTGGCTTCCCGTCCTTGTCATCCTCTTTCCAGATGTGATGTAATGGTTTGAGTGTCAGATTAGGATCTGGGAGACCTGAGTTCCAATCCCTGCTCTGTCGTGGACGCTCGCTGGGTGACCTCGGGCCAGTCACTCTCTCTCAGCCTAAGCTACCTCACAGTGCTGTTGTGGGGATACAGTGGAGGCGAGAAGAGCAATGTAAGCCACTTCAGGTGCCCATTAGGGATAAAGGCAGGATAGAAATTAAGTAAGTAAATAAGCAAATAAATGAATAGAGCCATGGCCAGCTAGCTGTCCACCAAGGTGGACAGAGACTCGAACCCAGAACTGCTGGTGAGGAGGTGTGATGCCTTTTAAAGGTTCTTAAACGGCATCGATTGAAAGCAAGGGGATGTGGCCCAAGGTTGGCCCGATTTAAACATGAGATAATGTTTCCCTGAATATTTCCTACTTTCAAATTTGGAATGATAAAACCTGAAAAATCCCCCGAAGGGTTTCTTCTGTTCTTTCATCTCTTGCCATTAATGAAGGTTGTGCCCTTTTCATTCATAATGAAATTAAGTATTAAGCCCTTTTTTATTCCTCCAGGTAAGAGGCCAAAATGCCATGTTGCATGCTGGGAGGAACACGCATGTGGGTCATAATTAGAAACCTGCGTGGGTTGAAGGTGGGGATAAAAAAAGGAAGACGAGAGCGGAAGAGCTCGTTCGGCGGCTGGCTCCCCCTCCCCTTCCCCCCCCCCTCTTGCGCAGGTCCGATAATCCGTCCTGCCGCTCACCGTCGGCTTTACAGCAGAGTTATTAAAAGAAAGCTATGAGACTTGCACATAATATATTATCTGCTGCTAATCTTTAATGTTCGTTTGGCATCAACAGTATCCTGGGGGTGATGGTGCAGAGTAAAAGAAGTGATGCCAGTCCTGCCTGGAAGATTCACAGTCAAACTAGGTGGAGCAAAGGTGATAAAAGTAGCATGGATAGTCCGGCGGGGGAGGAAGGCTGGTCCAGGCAGGGCTTCGGGAAAGTGAGAAAAGGAAGGAGGGTGGTGGAATCCCCTTTCCATAACTGGGTGGAGCCCCGGGTGAGTGGGAAGAGGACCTTCTTGACACCCAGAAGGTCCCAGGTTCAGTCCTTCGCATATCCAACTAAACTATTGAAGGCTTCCTTAAGACCCTGGAGAATTCCCAATTTCACATCTGGTTGGCCCCAAGAGAGCTTCATAGCTGAGCAGAGGTTGACTGATGTTATTAAGACACATCCTGCCTCAGTGATGGCGAACCTTTTAGAGACCGAGTGCCCAAACTGCGACCCAAAACCCACTTATTTATCGCAAAGTGCCAACACGGCAATTTAACCTGAATACTGAGGTTTTACTTTAGAAAAAACAACCCCTACATTAACTTAAGATGATCCAAACAAAGTGAGGAAAGCAATCCCAAATGCTTTCATTTACTTAAAATTATTTGGCAGAGGATTCGACACTTTAATGATGGTCTGGGCCTGGCTGGGGCAGTGGCACGTGTGCCCACAGAGAGGGCTCTGAGTGCCACCTCTGGCACCCGTGCCATAGGTTCGCCACCACTGTCCTATCTTTTCCCATGGCTCAAAGTGGCTGACAAACTCATATTTAAAATCACAGAGAATCATAGAGTTGGAAGGGTCATCTAGTCCAACCCCATGCACAATGCAGGAAATTCACAAATACCTCCCCCCCACACCCCCAGTGACCAGAAGGGGGGGACCCTCCAGGATCCCTGGCCAAACTGGTTTGGAGAACAGTTGCTTCCTGGCTCCAGTGTGGCGATCAGCATTTCCCTGGGCATGTAAGAAAGGGCCACAAGAACGACTCACTGATGCAACCCTTCTTGCCCTCCCTTCTTTTGATCTGCCTATGCTCATCGAATCAGTATTGCTGTCAGATGGCCATCTAGCCTCTGTCTGAAAACCTCCAAAGAAGCCCACCACCTCCCCTCCTTAGAGCTGGCAACCCTACATTCCCCTCAGTGCCTGTTGGTAGGCAACTAAGCTTGGTCCTGTCACCTACTTTGGCCTTTGGGAGAAAACACATTGGGGCCAATCCTGATAGGGTTGCCAACTCCAGATGGGAAATTCCTGGAGATTTGAGGGATGGAGCCTGAAGAGGGTGAGGTTTGAGGAGGGGTGGGACCTCAGACAGGTACACTGCCATAGACTCCACCCTCCAAACCAGTCAGTCCCACATAGGGAACCATTGTTGCCAATCTCCAGGTGAGGGCTGGAGAGCACTCAGTATTACAACTGCTCTGCAGAAGGGAGGGCAGAAGTCAGCTGAAGTCAAAGGGGCAGATAATGGTAGGTTGGTGGCTAGCTGGGAAGGAGATGGGGTTGCCAACTACATGCTGACAAATTCCTGGGGATTTGAGGGGTGGAGCCTGGAGAGGGTGGGGTTTGCAGAGGGGTGGGACCTCAGACAGGTAGAATGCCATAGACTCCACCCTCCAAACCAGCCATTTTGTCCTGGGTAACAATTGCTGCCAATCTCCAGGTGAGGGCTACAGATTACTCACAATTACAACTGCTCTTCAGGTAGCAGAGATCAGTTCCTCTGGAGAAAACAGTGGACTCTGTCATTATACCCTGCTGAGGTCACCACAGCAAATTGACACTGTTTGCCCAAAGCCAGAGCACTCCCCCAGAGCCTCTTTCTAGATCTCGTTGTATTGCTTTCACAACGGGCTTTACTGCTAGTATACAATAACTCCCCAAATGCCACTCTCAAATGCTTGCAATCTACACATGATTGGAAGCCCTGGAGCCTTGTAGAATTTCCTAAATACTACTAGAGTTGGCACACACACACACCCCCCAAAAAACCACACACATATCTCACAAGGGAGCCCAGTCTATAGGCCAATAGCTTTGATGGAAAAAGCACAAGCTGTGGCCAGTGGTGGGCTGGCCATCCTAAGCAGGGGACGGCTAGCAGCCTGAAGATTGCAGCTGGGGCACGCAGTCATATGGGAACAGATGGCCTAATAGATAGGTGGGTCCTCAGCCCTGAAGGGCTTTAAAGTTCTTGAAACTGGAAATAGGCTGTCAGCCGATGTAGCTGATGTGTTTCTGTTGGCTAGCCCCTGACGATAACTAGGCAGCTCCATTCTGAACCAGCTGAGGTTTCTGAGTTGTCTTCAAGGGCAGCCCAGAGTATAGCGCATTGCAGTAATCCAGTTGTGAGGATATATGGATTGGCACGGCCAGATTGGCTGAGTCTAAGAAAGGAGAGAGTTGGTGAACCAAGTGCAGCTGAGAGAAGGCACTTTTAGCCGCTACATCAGCCTGCTTTTCAAACAGCAAAGGTCCATGAACACCCTCGAGCCCTTGACCTGCCTTGCAGTACCAATTCCACTCCACCCAAGGCCTTTCCCTGATGTTGCCTCCGGCACTGGCATTCACAGAGTTACTGCCTCTGGGTATGCAGGTATCCTTGAGTCACCATAATTAGTAATAGACTTCTCCTCTTCGAATCTGTCTAACTCCCTTTTAAAGCCATCTGTGTTTCTGGGCATCACTACATCCTCTAGCACTGAATTCCACAGTTTGTTTATTTGTTTGTTTGTTTTATTCGATTTTTATCCCGCTCCTTTCCCTGCCAGGCAGGGCTCAGGGCACCTAATCACTTATTGAGTAAAGAAGTATTTCTTTCTTTCTGTCTGGAACCTATTGCCCATCAGTTTAACTGGCTGCCTTCAAATTCTAGTAATTTTGAAAGAGGGAGAAACAGCTCTCTCCATTTTCTCTACCCCAGACGTAACTTTATAAACTTCTATTGTGCCCCCCTCTTAGTCCCATTTTTTTTAAAACCAAAAAGTCCCAGACTCTTGCACCTTGTCCTCATAGGAATGGTGCTTCAACCCCTTAATCGTTTTGGTTGCCCAGTTCAGTACATTTTCCCAACTCCACCGTATACTTTTTGAAATACAGCAATAAGAACTATGCATAATATTCCAAATGAGGTCACACCATAGCTCTGTACAAAGGCATTACAATAGGGGCAATTTTATTTTCAGTCCCTTTCCTAATAATCCCCAGCATGGAGTTTGCCATTATCATCATCATCATCATCATCATCATTATTATTATTATTATTTATTTATCGCTCAATCCTGCAGAGCTTGCTGGCTCTGAGCGATTTACAATTACTCATTCACGCGGGACTAACAATGATTTATGGGGGTAAGGGAGGACAACATATATCTTTTAAATCACACACACATCCACAGTCGGCGAGGGTTTGCTCAGCTGCAGGGTCAGACGTATTCCGTCAGCATATTCACTTCGGCTCGGCTAGATGACGTCAGCTTCTCCAGGTCTTGCAGTGCCGCACTGCCACCACCTGGCCGGAATGGCCCATTACAGGCATCTCAGAGTCGAAGAGATTTTTTCTTAGGCTTTCAATCTCGCGAGCTGAGCATTCCAGTCGTCGGCTAACACCTCCCCCACTGGGGGGGTCTTTGGTGTGCCCACCCTCTCTAAGGAGTGGTACCCATTTTATCTACTCGCTGAAGCTTTCGAACCGCTGGGTGGACGGCGAGCTAGGGACAAGGCTGGTAGCTCACACCAACGCGGGGCTAGAACTGACAGCCGTACTGTTCAGCTCAGGTGTTACTAACCAGAGGATAAATCCTCTGTGCCACCGCTCCCCATTCACCACTGCCGCACACTGAGTCGACAGTTTCACTGAGTAATCCACTACAACCCCAAGATCTCTTTCGGTCTCAGTCTCAGCTAGTCAGACCTCATCAGCATATCCCTAAAGCTGGGATCGGGGTGGGGGGTGTTCTAGTGTGCATCACCAACATTGGACTTCATTTGCCATGCTGTTGCCTACTCACCCAGTTTAGAGAGATCCTCCTGGAACTTTTAACCATCAGCCTTGTTTATTGTACTTACTTTGTACTCAGACCGCGTCAGGCAATAAACAATGCAGTAGGACTGGAATTACAAAATAGAAAACAATGCCACAACAAAAAAATTATAAGAGATGACAAAATGAAACTACAGCAGACAGTGCAGTAAGAGCAAGATAATACGTTCAATAAACAGTGGGATAGGCTCTGGTCTTTTATAAAGGAGCATCTTCCTGAAGCATTCCTTTATTCTGCAGCCCTGTTTCCCTTATAAGAATGCACTCCTGGACAATTCTGTTTCGCATGGGAGCCTTCAGGCAAGCCATTCCACAAGGTGGGGACCACAACGGAGAGACCCTGGGTATGGTCCGCAGTGGTTTATACATGTTTGCAGGGCGGCACTTTTAGAAGGCTCAGCTGCACCAGACTGTCCTGACGGAATCTAGCAGGTGGTCCTGCAAATTTGTTGTTGTTCAGTCGCACAGTCGAGTCCGACTCTTCGTGACCCCATGGACCAGATCACGCCAGGCCCTCCTGTCTTCCGCCGTCCTCTGAAGTTTGCTCAACTTCCTGTTCGTTGCATCTATGACACTGCCTAACCATCTCATCCTTTGCCATCCCCGTCTTCTTTGACCTTCAGTCTTTCCCAGCATCAGGGTCTTCTCCAGTGAGTGCTCCCTTCTCATTTGGTGGGCAAGGTATTTGAGCTTCAGCTTCATTATCTGGCCTTCCAGGGAACAGTCAGGGTTGATTTCTTTTAGGATTGACTGACTGCAAATACGTGGGTCCAAATTGTGTAGGTGATAACCAGTACCTCGAATTGGAACTTGCTAACTGATCAGGAACGTGTGGAGTGACTGCAGAGTGGGTGTAAGAGGCTGCAATTTTCTAAACCAACTTGAGTTTCCAAGCTTACTTCAAGAGCAAATCCATGAAGAGTGCATTACAGTAGTCCAGCCTCAAGGTGACAGTGGCATGGATCGAGGGGACCAGACCGTCCAAGCCTGGGTTGTCATCATCCTGAATTATCTGGTACCATCTGCAAACTTGTCCACCACATTGCTTGCCTGGAGTTCCACATAATTTATGAACATCTCGTATGTGTGCGTGGTAAGTGCCATCAAGTTGCTTCCAACTTATGGCAACCCGATGAATTAATGACCTCCAAAACATCCTATCCTTAACAGCCTTGCTCAGGTCTTGCAAACTGAGGACGGTGGCTTCCTCGGTTGAGTCAATCCATCTCCTGTTGGGTCTTCCTCTTTTCCTGCTGCCTCCAACTTTTCCTAGCATTATTAGCTTTTCCAGTAACTCTTGTCTTCTCATCACGTGACCAAAGTACAGTAGCCTCAGTCTGGTCATTGAGCTTCCAAGAAGAGTTCAGGCTTGATTTGATCTAGAACTCACTTGTTTGACCTTTTCACAGTCCATGGTGTCCATAAAATTCTCCTCCAACATCTCATTTCAAAGGAATCAACTTTCATCCTGTCAGCTTTCTTCATTGTCCAGCTTCCACAACCCTGCATAGTTATGGGGAATTCTGTGGTGTGAATTATCTTGACCTTGGTCACTAGGGACAAATCCTTACACTTAAGGATCTTTTCTAGCTCCTTCATGGCTTTCCTTCTCAGTCTCAATCTTGTTCTGATTTCTTGGTTGCAGTCCCCCTTTTGGTTAACTGTGGAGCCAAGGAATAGAAATTCCAGCTTCTTCATAGTCAATCTGAAAGTTGTATAATTTCCCATCAGTCATTAGTTTTTGTCTTCTTGAAACATAGAAACCCAGTCTTAAATGGGCCTACCTTTTGGTAGACTTTACTTAGTTGGATTGTTAATTTCAGCCCTATGATGCAGTAATTTGGGAAATTTGCAGTTGCCAGTAATTAAATGAATCAATATGCACAAACACACAGCGACCAGGATTTTCTTCAAGGAAAGGAATCAGCCCTTGATGGAGCAGATTTATTCTTCTCTCGACATCCTATTTATATTTATTGCTCCAGGTATTAAGATCAATTTTATTGCATTCCCATTAGCTCTAGCTCTTATCCTTCTAGATCAATGGATCCCAACCTTTTCAGTATGGTGACCCACAAGTCCAAATGTATTTGTTATGGTGACCCATCCAGGGCTGGCCCAATGATTTGGCACGATAACCTCGTCACCCATCTAGTTCAGCATTCCATTATCTATAGTGGCTGACCAACAGACATCGCACTAAGGGTGTAGCTGCCCCCACTATGAACCCAAAGCAACTGGCATTCCCAGGTACACGGTCTTTGCATATGGAGGCTACATTCCAGCCTTTAACCATCCTCTTCTTCTCCATTACTCATTCTAATCCCCATAAGATTCTAAGAAGCTTACTCTAGTAACCCTCAGACATGTTTTACTTGACTGGCTGGAGAACAAAGCCTAAGGCTGGGGGACTTGGGAATGTCCAGTCTTGCAAAGAGGAGGTTGAGGGGGGACAGGATGGCTCTCTTTAAGTATTTGAAGGGCTGTCACATAGAGAAGGGCAGGGAGCTGTTCCTGTTGGCGGCAGAGGAGAGGACTCGCAAGAATGGGTTTAAATTAATGGCAGGAAGGTACCAGCTGGATCTTAGGAAAAACTTTTTTACAGTCAGAGTTGTGCAACAGTGGGATCAGCTGCCTAGGGAGATGGTGAGCTCCCCCTCCCTGGCCGTCTTCATGCAGCGGCTGGACGAACCCTTGTCAGGGATGCTCTAGGCTGATCCTGCACTGAGCAGGGGGTTGGACTAGATGGCCTGTATGGCCCCTTCCAACTCTGTGATTCTAGGATTCTAGGATTTATATGCCATGAAAGGGGGGGGGGGAATGCCAACTAATGTACAGAAGATACTGTTTCCAGGATCAGATGTTGATTTCCAAAATACACAAGAGAGCAATGGACAGGACAGAGATGGCCATTAGGGAGAGCCAGCCTGCAGCCCATTTTCAGGGTCCCAACCCACAGGTGGGGAAGCACTGTACTAAATATTCCAGCATATCTCAGTGCGGAGCAACATCACATTATACAAATCACAGGGCAGCCTTGGCACTATTTTGTGTCTCCGTGACCTCATTCTGCATCACAGGCCGGCAGGTGCGAGAGAACGAACAATGCGATGATGCAAAGTGTGATCAAAGTTACACGACACATCACCGGGGGTGGGGGAGACAAGAGTTCTCCTTGGGACTGCCATTTTCAGCAACAGGACTGTGTTTCTCAGAACATGCCTTTGGTGTGTATGTTTTGGTTATTATTTATATATTCTCTCACTTTTGAACTAAAATTCGCTCCCCACACAGCTGGCGGGAATTAAAAATTAATAAAGATGATGTTTGATTAAATGTTCCGTGGGGGGAGACGATTTCTGTTTGAGCCAGATCCAGGCACGGAGGAAGGTTCCGGATTGCTATTCTGCCCTCTCTCCGTGGCGTCATCCATGGCAGTCAGAAGCTGGAGGGAAGAGGAACTCTTCAAGCGCAGTAGGAGCTAGACACAATTGGAGGACTTCTCGCCCTCTCTCTAATGATCTCATTGATTGCAAGTGGAGTCTGGACAGAGGGGAGTTCTCAGAGGCGTCTTTATTCTCCCTGCTTAATTAAAACAATGGCACTTTCCCCCCACAGGACTGAAGCGGCAACTTTTTTGATTAATTCCCACACAGACGCAAAACACTTGCCACCACACACGTGCGCAGTCATTTCCCCACTAGTTGTAAACTTTTGCTGTGCGAAAAGTCAAGCCTACGAAATGTTAATGTGATTCTCTGGAGCTCGAGACTCCCGTTAAAAGGGAAACATTAAAATGTGCATAATTACAGGGCAAAATGTCAAGCAGTCAGTTTAATTTACTGATGAATACAGAGAATTAATGTTTTGCAACAGTTCCAAGATTGCAAATTATGAATTAGTGGAAAGGTAATATTTTGTTTTGCTGACATTTTTTTTTGAGACTGTTTGATTACCGCTTGCCACGTTATGGAGGTTTGGTTTTCTTGCCTGCAGGTGGATTTTGCCTTTACGGTTTGGCAGAGCTTTCCGGAGAGGATTGTGGGCTATCCTGCCCGCAGCCATTTTTGGGACAACACCAAGGAGCGGTGGGGCTACACATCTAAGTGGACTAATGACTATTCCATGGTATTAACCGGAGCTGCTATTTACCACAAGTAAGAAGTTGGGAGCGTCGCTTGTATTTAAAACCAGCTGTATAGACTCAGCAAAGGGAGAGTCTTAAAACAGATCTCCGATGTGCTCCTAAATTCACTGGGAGAATCTAGATTTAATGAAGTTTGTTGAAGTGATTGTTAGGAGCATCCCTGGGTTGGCAATGGTAAAACATAATGGCAAAAGTTGGTAGGAGGGAAATAGAAAGAACTGGCACTTTAAACAGAATTGGCACTTTAAACTGAAGAAGGGGAAGGAAAATCTAAGATACCACATAATCTTCTGGCTGTTATACTTAAAGAATGCTGTGACAACCCAGGATACACTTGAAAGGGGTTCTTCAGAGTGGTGCCTATGAAAACTTGCTGTGATTGGTGGGAAGGAAAAAGTACCCTTCACATGCTCAGAGACCTTCTGTACTCTGCCATTAAAACAAGGGTCTTTAGGTGGAACCATGGATTACTTTAAGGCCATGGGAATATATGCCCACCTCTCTTTTCTTCTCCCCTAGCACATTTTTGTAAAAACTTTTTAAAACACCAGTTGGAGACTTGAGACGGTCTAGTTTTTGAGTTTCTGTTTAAGTGGATAATGACTTTTAATTCACAGTTTCAAGATCTGGCAATCATTATTGTGTGTGTTGGGTCTCTTTGAAGCCAGTTGCACTTTGAAAGCCATCTAAATGTTCTCTTGTCTCTTGAAGGGGGGAGTGGAAAGCTTCAAAGAAGGCCCCCCCAAAATTCTTCAAAAGCTAGAGAGCACCCTTGGCATCAGAAGACTGTGGTCACATCCAAAACAAGTCAAGATTTGGGTTGGCTGACCATCAAAGACACCTAACCAGCCCCAGACCCCCCCCCCCTTCTTCCCAGGAGCTGTGCTCCTGTCTGTTCCTCAGGATCATTTGCAATTATTTGTGTGGCAATTACAGAAGAGCAGAGACACTGAAGGGGAACTTCATGTTGATGTTTAAATAAGTTGTCAACAATCTTTGGTCTCTCCCCTATGGGCAGAAAATAGTTCTTTGTCAGATCCAACGTTCAGTCACAGGAGAGGCAGATGTTCAGATCTCCTTAAGTTAGAGTCAGCAAGTAGCAGTTCCTCAGCCAAAGCCATTCGTGCCCTCCAACAACACCCCCTGCAGGCATTCCTCTTAAGTGGCCTTCTTAGACTTGCGGGCACCGATAGGGCTAAAGGGAGTGCAAGAAGTTACATATGCCTCCCCCTACAGTATAGGCACAATGTGTATGGGAAGCCCTGGTTGGAAAGGCTGGAGCCCTAAGTGGTGGGGTAGGGAAGGTGGTTTCAGTTGGGAATAGAAGGGAGCAGGGCTATTTTTGGGCAGGAACGCACAGGAGCGGAGTTCCGGCTGGCTTCCAAGTTGGCCACGCCCGGCAGGGACTCATTAGCATAATAGGCCACACCCAACAGCAGAAACTCATTAGGATTGGCTACATTAGGGGTGTGTGGCCTAACATGCAAAGGAGTTCCTGCTACAAAAAAGCCCTGGGTTTTGACAACAAACAAGGTAAACAGAATAACAAGCAAAAGCTGGGTGTGGCTGGGTAAACACACTTCTTGTCACATGTGGGGTGGGGCAATGTGCTAATGCGCTGTGCTGTCGGGGGGGTGGCCCAATATGCTAATAGGCTCCTGCTGTTGGGTGTGGCCTATTATGCTAATGAGTTCCTGCTGGGCTTTTTCTACAAAAAGAGCCCTGGAAGGGAGTCATGGAGGACCTTTGTCCAAGGGCCCATAAAACCTGCAACCAGCTGTTCCATGAATCCCAAAGGAATGTGAGCTCTTCAACTTCAGATGGTTTGAGGAACCCCTTATGGACTGAGATGTACTAACGGCAACAAGGTGATTAAGCCTGGTGGTTTTGGGGTGAAAAGTGGTCTATCGCAGTGGTCCCCACTGTTGCGGTTGTCGTCACCATGGTGCTCCCTGACTTCTTCTGTGAAGAGCTTCTTTCCCCAAACAGTGGCCCAATCCTGGCTTTCCTGCACCTCGTTGAAGTAGAAAACTCCAGGAGACATTGCCTTTGGGTCCACAGAGAAATAGCTTTCTCTGTTATAGGATAACGCTTGGCTTGAAATTTCCCAACTTTCTGCTATCCCCCCCCCCAGCAGTTTTTAGTTGGTCTCACCTTCCATGGGCAGCCGTTTTGTGAAGCTACCCACTACAGTCTTTCACAATTCCAGAAGTATTTGCAAGCTGAACAAGGTTATGGCCCCCTGGTCTAGGGACTCAGGACTCTCTTGCCTCTACTAGGTAACCTTTTGCCCTTTGGCCAGTAATGACTTTAGAAACTGACAAGTATGGGGTGTCTGCTTGACAGGAGGACTGCCAAAATCTCATTTCTCCTGGTTTCTGTGCCGCCTCTGATGTCTAAGCGTCCTCACTAATTTTTTTATGTTGACGTTTTTCCAGATATTATCACTACCTGTACACGCATTACCTGCCTGCCAGCCTGAAGAACATGGTGGACCAACTGGCGAATTGTGAGGACATTTTAATGAATTTCTTGGTGTCAGCTGTGACAAAATTGCCTCCAATCAAAGTAACACAGAAGAAACAGTATAAGGAGACCATGATGGGACAGGTACAGGCCACCTTCTTCAAGCATTTCCCCCCCAGCCTACTATAGGCCCATTATTGAGATGTATAAATCAGTACCACCTGGGCCGTAGCTACTGTGGGGCTATTCAGGGCTCCGCCCCTTTCTTAAAGGGACAGCCCCACAGGCCTCTTCCTAGAACAATCTGTGATCCTTTCATCTCTTTTGTATAAGTCCTCAGTGTAGAGAAAAGCTTTGCAGCCGGATCACAGATTGTTCTAAGAAAGGGGCCAGGGAGATCAAGGAGGAAAGAAATTGGGGGGGGGGGGGGCGTAC
>NW_015168084.1:249979-270826 GCF_001447785.1 Gekko japonicus | reverse complement strand
CTCCCTTTCCCGCCCCCCCCCCCCCCCCCCAATATCTACCAAATGGGTTTTGCATTTGGGAGAGTCTACTGCAAGTTCAGGGTGAGAAAAAGGGGGACAGACTGTTCTAGGGACACAGATTGTTCTGTGTGGTTGTGTACAGACAGGAAAAATAATGGCAGCCCCCCCCCCCGAAAAAAATGTGCCCCACAAGCTACAAAAATCCTGGCTACGGGCCTGAGTACCACTGAATGCTTTGCCTTTCTAATGAGCGGCATTTCCACTAGTTCTGGGATACGTTTAGTAACGCCAAAATTCATGGACTTTAGATGTTGGCAGCGAAATAATCAATTTATTAGCTTTCATTTTTATGGCACTTTGAGGGGAGTCTTCACACGCGCAGTCAGTTTCAGGAGACGGTTTGCATATGTCCATGGACCGTTGCTGACAAAACTTGCATCTCCCCCCCCCCCCTCCAAAGTCCATCTCAGAGCTGTTCACTGGAGTCAGTTCACACATTCAGCAGCCAGTGTGCAGTGTTCAAATGCAGGAAACTGAAAAGTTGTACATATATGTGTAAAACGGCTTATGGATGTGTTGAAAGTGTACGTTAGCTGGTAGTTAACAGGTGATTGTTTTCTTTCACCCCACCATGGCTGCCCATATTGCTGTTGGGCTGGGGTACGATTTGAGGTGATTAACAATGTGGTAACTTAGAGCAGTTTCACACACTCAGATCACCATAAACTAAACCTACCTCACAGGGTGTCTGTTGTGGGGAGGGGAAGGTAAAGGAGTTTGTAAGCCGCTCTGAGACACCTTTGGGTAGTGAAGGGTGGGGTATAAATCCAATCTCTTCTCTTCTTCTTCTTAAACTTCAGTTACCATGTAAAGTGGCATATGAAATCCCCCCTAAAACGCATTCTTTCACAGAATGCCAGTTTGGCGTAATGGTTAAGAGCGCGGACTCTAATCTGGGAGAACCAGGTTTGATTCCCCACTCCTCCACATGCAGCTGCTGGCATGACCTTGGGTCAGTCATAAGTTCTTTCAGAGCTGTTCTGTCAAGGGCAGTTCTCAAAAGAGCTCTCTCAGCCCCTCCTACCTCACAGGGTGTCTCCTGTCGGGATGAGAAGGGAAAGGGATCGTAAGCCACTCTGAGACTCCTTTGGGTAGTGAAGGGCAGGGTATAAATCCAGTCTTTTCTTCTCTTCTTCTTCTGCAAATATACAGACTTCTTGCTAAAAACACTACATAGTTCATGCTTTGGGGGAAGGGAAAGATTAAATGTTTGGTAGACGGCTTATAAGTTTGAATTGGGCACCAGCTCTTTTCTTAAACAAATCAATAAAAAAACCCAAGTTAATAAACATGAAATCTCTTCTGCTATTCTTAACCCAATATCGTCATAATCCACAAGAAAGAATGTTCTCCCGCTGAGCTGCAACAGATGCAAAGTTCTATTTTTGAAATGCTTATTTCAAATCACTTCCATGAGAACAGGAGGTAAACTTTTAGAATTGCGTCTTTGCTGACCCAAAGTGATGGGCGGCTTACATTATCCTTGGGGTGAAACGTGTGGGTTTTTGAAAGGAGACGTAGAACCACGTGAGAAGGTACGACACTTGATCCCTTTCCTACAAATAGAGAGAGGAGGGATGAAGACACAAGCACACCTTCTCGCCTTCTGAATCAATCCTTCCTGATTCCCTAAATAAAACTTGACAATTGACTGTGCAATCTGAGTTACATATATTGGGCTTCATGCATCTAGACCATGTTAAAATGTCACTCCTTCACTTGGACTCCAGGCGATATCAGAGGGAGGCAGGAAAGTGAGGTGGGCAGGAAGAAGAGAGAGAAGAAGAGATTGGATTTATACCCCGCCTTTCTTCTCCCAGATTAGAGTCCGCACTCCTAACCACTACACCAAACTGGCTCTTACACCAAACTGGTAAGGCATGCTTGTGCCCCCATTTCTCACCAACCATAGGGGAGCAATCGGGGGCTGTGTCACCTGATCCAGCTGACAAGCACAGAACTTCAGGTGTAAAATTTTAGATTAAGTTATGTGATCAAAAGAAGAGAAGACAAGCAAACATGGCCCTTTTCATGTGTTTTATATCCTTAGACTCACAAGACTTAGGGTTGGGTCCTCCAGACAACCTTTTTTTGCTCAAACGTGGCCTATTCCCCTGCTTTCTACACTCCCCATTCCACATGGCTTTTGCTCCACGCAGGTCCCATCATCCCCAGCATAGTCTTATTGGTGGTCAGAGGGGAGCACTGTGTACAGTTCTGCTCACCGTATCTCAAAAAGGACATTGCAGAGCTGACTAAAGTACCGAAGAGGACAACCAAGATGATTAGGGGGTTGGAGCACTTTTCCTGTGAGGAAAGGCTGAAGACTCTGGGTCTTCTTGGTTTAGAAACACAACGACGAAGGGTGTGCGTGATCGAGGATTATAAAATTATACACGGGGTAGAGAGAGTGGACAGAGAGAACTTTTTCTCCCTCTCCCCAAATACTAGAAGTCAAGGGCATCCAATGAAGCTGATAGGCAGTAGGGTCAGGACGAACAAAGGGAAATACTTCTTTACACAACAGGTGATTAAAGTGTGAAATGTGCTGCCAGAAGATGTAGTGATGGCCACAGGCACAGATGGCTTTAAAAGAGGATTAGACAGATTCATGGAGGACCAGGTCTATCAGTGGCTACTAGCCATGGGGCCTAAAGGGAAACTCCTCATTCCAAGGCAATCAACCTCTGAATCCCAGAGCCAGGAGGAAACATCAGGGGAAGGCCTTGGTCTCTATGCCCTGTTGCTGGACCTGCAAAAGAATTGGTTGGCCCCTGTGTGAGACAGGATGCTGGACTAGATGCACCACTGGCCTGACCCAAGAGGACTCTTCTTATGTTCTCGTTATTCCTTTTTCACTAGTGGACTACTTGGATGTATGCAGCCTTTAGAACTGCTGTTCCTAGTTGACCAATACCCCTCTGTTCATTCGATGCAAGCTAGCAGCAGTTCCAGCAGTTCTCAATTTAGCCAGTTTTCACTGTCCTGAATACATGCAAGCCAATTGCAACGGCAAATGGATAGTCAGCGCACATCCATACAGGCTAACAGGCGCAGAATGCTACCAGGGACCCTGTGGCCTTTAAGCTTCAGCGAGATTCTCCGTCACCTGACCCATCCTTTTGTTCTTTTTCCAGACTTCCAGGGCTTCTCGTTGGGCCGACCCAGACCACTTCGCCCAGAGGCAGAGCTGCATGAACACGTTTGCCAGCTGGTTTGGCTATATGCCGCTGATCCATTCTCAGATGAGGCTCGATCCCGTGCTCTTTAAAGATCAAGTCTCCATCCTGAGGAAGAAATATCGAGACATTGAACGACTCTGAGGAGCCCAGCAGCGGGTGGGGGGAGGGAGGGCAACCGGACTTTTTCCCGCAGCCCAGTGCAAATCCACTGACTCTTGGAGCCAGCCTGGATCCTGGGGGCGGGGGGGGGGACACTTTCAAGATGGCCGTTGGAAAAGCCACCAAAGTGCTGTCTCCCCAGGGGAAACGCGTTGTGCTGGACTGCTTCAAACCACCCTGCAGGGCCGCAGGTCGCTCGAGACTAGGTTGTGTACAGTTTCATTATGGAACATTAAATAATTATTTTTTGAAATGATTGCTATGCAGGTTTAAACTTTTTTAATGATAAAAAAACCTATTAAAAACAGAGTTCTTTCTTTAATCTGAATCGTGTTGATTGTTGTGAGTGTCAGATGCAACGAATTGCTTCGGGGGTGGTTGTCCCCCCCCCCACAGAAAGCTTTTGATTAAGGGGGGAAACATCATCTAAACAGCGGGGCGGGGAGGTACCTCTGTCTCTGTAAGCGAAAGCAAATAATCTAATCTCTTTTAATAGAAACAAAAACTAAAATATATAAATACATACAAATAGAAGGTGCTTAAAAATGCAACAGGATTGGTCAGAACCTCAGAGCCTTGAAGTATGCATCAAATGCTGTTCAACCGCTGACAGAAGCAAATCCTACTTATTCTTTTGTTATCTTAGAAAAACTTTGATTTAGACTGGGGGTGGGACTGAGATGAATTGAGGGTGACTCTCGGCTCCCATTGCACAAGCCACCAGTGGCAAAAGCAATTTCTGGTACTCTCTTGGTGAGTGGATTGGACCCCACTCCATTTTGGCATTTTGCAGAGGATTCTGGTTCTGACCCCCTTGCTCAAGAGAGGACAAAGTGCTTCCTGACCCCCTTGCTCAAGAGAGGACAAAGTGCTTCCTGACCCCCTTGCTCAAGAGAGGACAAAGTGCTTCCTGACCCCCTTGCTCAAGAGAGGACAAAGTGCTTCCTGACCCCCTTGCTCAAGAGAGGACAAAGTGTTTCCTTCCTTGGTGTCCAGTGTGAGGGGAACACAGGTTCCCACTCAGCTCCTTAATTCTGGCTGGTTTTTTAAATATCACACCTTGTACCATCAGTGATGCTTTTGCTTTGCACCTCTGAAGACGGAGCCTCTGCTGCTGCTTCACCTCTCAGGAGCCTTGCGCAAACTGAGAGGATCCCAGCCATGCCCACCTATCCCTTTTGCTTTCGCACAGGGTTCTGAGAAGGGTGGTTCAGCCTTCGCACTTGGCAGGTCTGTCAGGCCAAGCGAGAAGAGGCTGTTTGCTCACCTCCTTCCTGAGACAGAAGAGGTGGTGGCTCAGCCTTCCACCTCAAGCACGAAAACGCTTGGACCAGACCTGGAAAGATTCATTCTCAAGAAGTGATAAGAGAGCTACCTTGGGCGTTTTGGTAGCTTCTTGCTCGGAGTCCTGAGGCAGAGAAAATCTGAAACGACAGCCAGCTGAGGAAAGGCTTTCCCTGTTGACGCTTCGTCTTGAGCAGATGGATGAGGCTTGCTCAGGATCCTGCTTCGTCCTTTAAGCAGCAATCCTGCCTTCCTTTCGCCATGCTTAGGAAGGATGGTCTAGAAGCCCAAGAGACTCCCTTCTCTCCGGAGGCAGATCTTCTAAGCACTGAGACTACCAGGCCGCAAGCAGAGGCTATGGAGCAGCAATTCTTCCTTAAAGGAAAGTGGCACTGCCCAGTGCCAGGGCATCTCCTCACTTCTGCTGCTCTGAAGGTTCCTGAACAAGATATGGCAGAGAGAGGTGGGGAAAAGGCTCTGAGCAGGAGCCAACCTGCAAGGAAGAACAGAGGCTTGCAGCCACATAAAGAGGGAACACTCTCTGTCCATGGGATGACTCCCTCCCTCGCCCAAGGCAAATGTGGCCTAAAAAAGAGCTCCTTATCCTCCTCTACCCAGGTATACAGATGGCGGTCCTAAGGAGGTGAATTCCCCACGTCCTTGAAGGCAGGAAACGCCTTTACCTTCTGAGCACAAATGGATATCCATCGTTCCATCCCAGAATTAAACTCTGCAACTCATAGGCCTGTAATCACAGCATGGAAGCCATGTTGTCTAATACTTCTCAGGTGGTTTTGTGCCTTGATGTTCACAGCTGGTTTGGATCTGGACCCAACTGGCCATCTCCACTGAGTTTTCCTTCCTGCTGCAGACGCCTTCCCCCTTTGTTTTTTGGGATTTCCTATCTCCCAGGAGCGGCATTTCATGGACGTGAGTGGGCTGCAGTGGGAGCGCAGTGGCAGGGAAATTCCACTTTGCTGACGGAAAATTCGCCTGGATTCAATTGAATGACTTGTAAGCACATTGCAATTTAGCACTTTTACCTCCAGAAAGAGCAGTCCTCACAGCCTTAGAGGACTTGTGCACTCAAGCCACGGATCCTGTGCAAACGTAGCTGGAAGTAAACTGTACGGAACAACAGTGGGCGTATTTTCAAGGCCATCCACACATCACTGGGGATTGCACTGTTGTTGCACTGTTAGTTTGTTTACTTCGTTTATACCCTGCCTTTCCCCCCCCCCAAAGCTGCTTACATCATCATCCTCCATTGTGCGTGTGTGATTGCGAGTGGGTGACTGACTCAAATCACCCAACAAGCTTCCATGGAAGACTGGAATCCGAACCTGGATCTCTCAGGTTCCTTGTCCAGTACTGTAACCACTACACCACACGTGCTCTCTCTTTGGCAATCTGTTGGGGGCAGGTACAGACGACACCGGACACCTCCTCCTCCTCACCCCTCCAGATTGTCAAGCCCAGCAGCCAGTAAAGAAGGCCTGTATCCAGCTGACCAATGTTGGCTGGCCCTTTACGAGTCAGCTAGTCACTGACTGCTGGCCCTTTGACACCTGGCAGTATGATAATCAGCTTTTTTGGAAGCTCCACCCAGGGGGCAGGGAAGGGGAATGACAGGGCAGAAATAGCTTAGAAGTCTTCGAGCCAAGATGGCGGAGCTGGAGTGCTTGGTGCTCAATGAAAATTTAGATATAGTAGGTATCTCAGAAACATGGTGGAATGGTGAAAAGCTATGGGGTACAGTCATTCCTGGATATAAGCCCATTCCTGGGATGGGAGAGATGTTGCATTGTACATCAAAGAGGGCACAGAAGCCAATAAGGTAGAAAAGATTAGGGGAATTAACTCCCCAACAGAAGCGATATGGGTGGAAATACTGGGTCCTAAGGGTTACTTAACAGCAGGGGTATACTATAACCCACCTGATCAAACCCTTGAAGCTGATCTTGAGATGGAGAAGGAAATAATGGAGGTGACTAAAACAGATCATGTTATTATACTGGGAGACTTTAACTACCCTCACATTGACTGGGTAAACGTACTTGAGTCATGCTGTAGAAATGAGATTCCTAGACATCAATGACTGTGCACTGGAACAGTTGACCATGGAGCCAACCAGAGGAGTAGTGATCTTGGACTTGGTTCTGAACAGGTCTCAGGACCTGATGAGAGATGTAGAGGTTGTTGCACCAATAGGGAACAGTGACCACAATGCTATTAAGTTCAGCATTCAGGTCAATGGAAAGTTACACCTAAAGTCCAAAATGGTAGCATTTGATTTCAAAAGAGGGAACTTTACAAAAATGGGGGGAATAGTTAAAAGGAAGATCTGTATTGGGGCCGATACTATTAAATTTATTCATAAATGATCTGGAACTAGGGATGAGTAGTGGAATGGCCAAGTTTGCAGATGACACAAAATTATTCAGGATGGTGAAAACCAAGGCTGACTGACGAACTCCAAAAGCACCTCCGCAAACTGGGTGAGTGGGCGACTGTGGCAAATGAAGTCCATTGTTGGTAAGTGTAAAGTGATGGACATTAGGACAAAAAAATCCCATCTTAAAGTATAAGCTAATGAGGTCTGAGGAGCTGCGGTGGCTCGGGTGGTTAAGACGCTGAACTGCAGGCTGTGGAAGGTCAGTAGTTCGGCAGTTCGAGACCCTTGTGCCGCGTAACAGAGTGAGCTCCCGTCTCTAGTTCCAGCTCCTGCCAACCTAGCAGTTCGAAAGCAAGAAATTGCAAGTAGATAAATAGGTACCACTTCGGTGGGAAGGTAACAGCTTTCCGTGCGCCTTGGTGTTTAGTCATGCCGGCCACATGACCCCAGAAACGTCTTCGAGAAGCGCTGGCTCTTCGGCTTTGAAACGGAGATGAGCACCGCAACTCTAGAGTCGGATTCGACTGGCTTTCGAGCAAGGGAACCTTTACCTTTAATGAGGTCTGAACTTGCTGCGACTGAGAGGGGAAACGGTCTTGGGGTCATAGTGGATAGCTCAATGAAAGTGTCAACCCAGCGTGCTGCAGCAGTGAGAAAGGCAAATGCTATGTTAGGGATTATTAGGAGAGGGATTGAGAATAAAATGGCCAAATGCACCTGTGCAGATCTGTAGTGCGGCCTCCTTTTGAATACTGTGTGCAGTACTGGTCACTGTATCTCAAAAAGGACATCGAAGAGCTGGGGAAAGTATAGAAGAGGGCGACTAAGATGATTGGGGGGTGGGTGGAGCACCTTCCCTCTGAGGAAAGGCTGAGGAGTCTGGGACTTTGCAGTTTAGAAAAAAGATGACTAAGGGGCACATGACAGAGGTTTATAAAATTATGCATGGGGTGGAAAGAGTTGACAAAGAGAAATTCTTCTCCCTCTCCCAAAAGACTAGAACTCGAGGGCATCTGGTGAAGCTGACGGGCAGTAGGTTCAGGACGGACGAAAGGAAATACTTCTTCACTCAGAGAGTAGTTAAAATGTGGAATTTGCCGCCAGAGGATGTAGTGATCATTGCAGGAATAAACAGCTTTAAAAGGGGACTAGATAGATTCATGGAGGAGAAGTCTATCAGTGGCTACTAGCCATGGTGACTGAGGGGAACCTCCACATTCAGAGGCACTAAACCTCTGAATCCCAGAGCCAGGAAGCAACCTCAGGGGAAGGCCTTGGCCTCCCTGCCCTGTTGCTGGCTGTCCAGAGGAACTCGGCCACTGTGTGAGGCAAGCTGCTGGACTAGATGGACCATTGGTCTGATCCAGCCAGGGCTCTTCTTATGTTTTTATGTTAAGGTGCCATTGGTCTCTCACAGGCTTGGCCACACACCCGTAGGGCTTTTTGGTAGAGAAAGGCCACTGGGCGTGCTCCTCTATGTGAGGCCAAGGGAATGTGCTTCAGCCGAGCTGGACCGTGATGCATGACAGCTGCAGCCCGGATCCTGCAGGATCCTATGTGTCGACCCAGGACAATCCATTTGCAAACGATTGCTATTGCACACCACTAGCTCCCTATCCAACAATGTGCTGCTGAGGATGATACTGCAAGATACCCAGTGGTTTTGCACCCAGAGGCACAAGGTGTAATCGGGTCCTAGCAATGCCATGAGCCACACGTATATCAATGTGCTTCTCAGGAGAAAGTTGGGACCAAATGATGGGAGCTGTTTATCTTTCAAAGCTTCGTTTAGCATTTCTTCCTTCTCCTCCCGTGGGTGGCTAAAAGAATGAATCCGGCTTCCTTAAATCTGAACACCCTTCAAGATTCTTTCTGTTTACAGATTGCTAATTAAACAAGGAACAATAAACAGCTTAACTCCAGGATGGTTTCGGGAAGGAACAGGGCATTTGTTTCTTTGTGACACGTTTCCAAGACACAGCCGACTGCCTAGGCAAGTATGCGTCTCACAGACAACCCTTGAAATGGCTACAGCCTGGATCTGCCCCATATGTGGCAATCCACTCCCCAGCCAGTATCCTAATTCTGAAGGCCTTTGGCCAGCACAGACCCTATTAAAATGAAAGACGCTGACACCGGAGGGGCATTTTGAGTGTGTGGATTTTATCTGGAGCCGCTGCTAAGAGCTTAGCAACAAATATGCCTGGCTTTCATTAAATGTGTCTCCTTTGGCCTTGTGTGCGTGTTACAGAACAGTGAAACTCGAGTTGTAAATGAAATCCCCTTTTTGTCTAGACCTACACGTGTTCTGTGTTCATTTTAATGGGCCTCAAAGAAAAGTAGCCTCGCTTCTTTCTTTCTTCTTTTTTTTAACAAAAGTATGTCCTTTAAAAAAAATTTTTTTCTTCTTCTTATGAACAGCAGCCTTACATCAGTCGTCCAATTCAGAAGGTCTTTATAAAAGCTAAAGACTGGGAGGAAAGATACACATGTGGCCTTCAAAAAAAGGAGAAATGCCCTTTGTGTGAGGATAGAGAGGCTGGGCCTCCCAGGGTTTAGAGTGTATGAAGGTCTCTCCGCTGGTAGAGACTGGGCAGGTTTTAGACAGTCCAAAATCTGTGGGGAAGCTGAGCAAGATGGCATCCAGTGCTGCCGGCTAATTAGGGCGCTTTCACACAGATGCACTGAATAACACTCTCTCAGTCTACTTTCAATGCATTTTGCAACTGGAGTTTACTGTGTGAAATGGCAAAACCCGCTTGCAAATAATGCACTAAAGTGAACTGAAAGTGCTTTATTCAGCATATGTGAAAATGTGTGTCATCTCACTGTGTGGACACACACTAGGGTTGCCAGCCCTGGGTTGGGAAATACCTGGAGACTTTGGGGGTGGATCCAGGAGAGGGCGGGGTTTGGGGAGGGGAGGGGCCTCTGCAGGGTACAGTGCCATAGAGTCCGCCCTTCAAAGCAGCCATTTTAGATGTTAGAACGGATAAAAGGAAGTACTTCTTCACCCAAAGAGTGATTAACACATGGAATTCACTGCCACAGGAAGTGGTGGCGGCTACAAGCATGGACGGCTTCAAGAGGGAATTAGATAAGCATATGGAGCAGAGGTCCGTCAGTGGCTATTAGCCACAAGGTATAGATAGGGACTCTGGGGCAAGTGATGCTTTGTCTTCTTGGTGCTTGGGGGGGGGGTCAACAGTGGGAGGGTTTCTAATGTCCTGGCCCCACTGGTGGACCTCCTGATGGCACTGGTATTTCTGGCCACTGTCTGACACAGAGTGTTGGACTGGATGGGCCTTTGGCCTGATCCAACATTGGCGTCTCCTATGTTCATTTTCTCCAGGGGAGCTGATCTCTGTCAGCTGGAGATCAGTTGCAAAAGCAGGAGGTCTCCAGGCCCCACCTGGAGGCTGGCAACCATAACACAGAGACTCACACATGCATCGCATGCTCCCTCCAGGAGCAGGGAGCAGCAGAACACATCTTTTCACAGTTGGCTTAAAAGAGCATGCAAGAGTCACTGCACTTCGTCCTTCAGGCCTCAGTCCCAGCAGGCAGTGGGAGACTGCCTCGGAGGCCTCTGGGCCACTGAAAATGCCTCCGGGACAGTCATCTATTCCTAGGGTTGCCAGCTCTAGGTTGGGAAATACCTGGAGTTTTTGGGGGTGGAGCCTGAGGAGGGCGGGGTTTGGGGAGGGGAGGGACTTCAGCGGGTTATACTGCCATACACCTTCCAAAGTGGCCACTTTCTCCAGAGGAACTGATCTCTGTCACCTGGGAATCAGTTGTAGTCCCAGTAGATATCCAGCTACCCCCTGGAGGCTGGCGACCCTGTCTATTCCTGGTAGAGGCAGACGGACTGACCCCATCTGGTTATCCGTGGGTGGACCCCCTGCTGGGCCGTGGACCTCAGCAAACGCCTCCCCGCCAGCACTGGCGGACTATTTACAGACGGAATACAGGGTTTGCCTCCATTGCAACCTTATTCGTAACTCTTATCGCTTAATCTTTTTCCCATGCAAATGAATGGCATCCATTAACTTAGAGCAGTGGTCTCAGTCTCACAAATCAGGACCTCCTGGTGGTGACCCACAAGCCCCTGTACAGCTGCCCTTTTGACTGCCTTTTGGAAGGACCTGTTGATGCGCAGACAGCAAGGGTGCCAGGCCTCCTGCCTCTCCCGGGATGCATGTTGAGAGGAGCAGGGGAAAGGGTGAGGCCAGCTCCCTCGGTGGTGGAGACGATTGTTGTTAAGTCGGTTACTTAACAAAGAGTCAGAGAGTGATTTCAGCAAAAGATCAGCTTTATTCAGCAACTCGTAACTCAACTCCAAACAGATCAACATGAATAGCCAGAACAGCTTTTACATTGCAGCTGTCCTGCTTTTAAACTCTCCCGGATAATGTAGCCTCGCCTACTGTACAATTACCAACCAATAAGGTTGTATGCATAAGGACCAATCACGGACGTTCCCGCTCAGGGAGCTTGCTGACAAGTGATTGGTTGGTTCTTCCTGGGCTAGCAATGCGATTGGATGGATTTGGATCCTAGTCCAGGACGAAGCTTTACATGGCAATTCAATTATGTTGTTCACATACAGTTATGCATTCAATGGCAGCTATTGAATACATTACAATTGTTCTATGGCTCGGACCCATGGCTGGATCCTCCTGGGGCTTGGCTTACGGCATGTGCCCCCAGTTCCTTTACCTGCTCCTCGTGGTCCTGTCACTGGTGAGGTCCTAACTCAGACGTTCCTCTTCCTGTCCCATGACTCTGATGTCACATGATCCCTTGTGTGTGCTCGCAATTCAGTGGGTCCAAGACAAGAGTCGCTGGAGAAGACAATCAGGCTAGGAGAAGCTGAAGGCAGCAGGAAAAGAGGAAGTGCCAACATGAGATGGGTTGACTCAGTCAAGGAACGTGTAGCCCAGGCCTGTAGCCGGGATTTTTTTTAATTCAGGGGGCCTTTAAATAAGTTGGGGGGCACCCCGCACACCCCCAAAGGAGTGCCAAAAATAAAATAAAAAATTGGAAATGGGGGGGCTGGGCTGGATGGGAAGTGCTCCCCCACTTGGCAGTAAGTCAGGGGGGCAGGCCCCAAGACACCCCCACTGTAGCTACTGCCACTGTGCAGCCCCTAGTTTGCAAGATCTGAGCTAGACTGTTGTTTTTTAAGCCCCCGGAGGGGATTTTTTATTATTTTTATCACTACAAAAACTACAACAGAAGAAAAGGGAGGGGAAACTACATATACGGGATAAAGTAAAGAACCCACTACTAACTAAAAGCCCAAGAGAGGACATCCTCCAATTAGCTTAGTTATATCAAGTCTTCCCATCATTGATCCCTTTATAAACTGAGTCAAACATTTATAACACTTTTCCTTTAAAGCTTAAATTTAACTGTCTAGAAACAGTACCCCCAATCATCCCATAACAAAAGTCTCAAAGGCACAATTCAGAGTCCTTCAGCCTTTACTTCTCCTTTCCCCTTCTCTTCTGCAGCTTGTAAGACCTTTTTGGGGCTGCTGCCCCTTGCTCTGACCGAGAGTCCTCTCTGGAAGAACCAGAGTCTAGCTCGCCACTGGACTTGCTGTCCTCTTCTTTTTTCCCGTCCTCTGGCCTTCCCAGCTGAACCCTTAGAAATTCTTGAGTTTTATGAACAGAGTCAAACTTTTCTTTTTTATCTTTAATCTTGAAAGTAACGTCTTCTGGAAATAGCCATTTATATCCAATTGAGTTTGTCTGAAGAAAAAGCACAAGTTCTTTGTACTTCTTTCTCCGCTGTCTTACTTCAAATGGAATGTCCTTTAGCGTTCTGATGGTATTTCCCCCCACTTTCTTCTTCACCTTCTGTGTAGTTACAGCCACTTCCTTTACCTTCTCAGCATCTTGCTTCATTATTTGTATCAAATCGTTTATCTGGGTTTGTTGTGCAGTAATGCTTTGAGTGACTGTAGACATCTGTTCCTTGAAGTTATTCAGCTGTTCCAGCAGAGGGTGCATATAATCCGCTATAGACTTTGCCACCTCACTGGTAACTTCCGGTTTTGGGCTCTCAGGCCCTTTCGCTTTCAAACGTTTTTCTCTGTCCTTCTTCCCCGCCATCTTTATCGTTTGTTTAATTCACGAATTTTTAAAAAGTCTCTGAATGTGCGCTTGACCGCTTAGATTCACTTTGGTAAGTACTTCTAGGCAGTTTCCCTCGCGTTTTCTTCTGCTCCCCCCCTCAATCGCTCAAAAGTTCATGCGCATGGGAGGCGTCCCTCCCCCGCTCATCTTTTCTCCGTTCGGTCGGGTGGGGAGCTATCTTTTCCCCTTTAAATGCTTTCAAATTGACTCACGTTTATAATTGGTCGTTCGACCTCGCTTTCATTTCATTTCTGCCGCACGATCTCCTGCGCTTGCCCCGGTCAGCATCACTAAGTCCATACGGTCTCACAGCACGGAGAACCGTCGGAACGAAGAGGCACCTCAATTCTCCGGCATTCCGCTGTTGAAGAGGCAACCTCTTAAAAGTTCCGTGGCCAGGGTCCCTTCGCCAAGCCCCTGGGGGGGGGGGTTGCGAGCCTGCACCCCCTTCTTCAGCTGGAGCACAGCTTCACCCCCGGGAGGTCCGGGAGGCGAGTCTGCTAGCACGCCGCCATAAACCGGAAGTCTTGACCTGAGCTAGACTGTTAATGATAGGACATTTTGGAAAACGTTAGTTCATAGGGTTGTCATAAATCAAACGTGACTTCATGGCACTGTGCACACACATACAAGTCTAGAAAGTTTGGGGACGGCTGACTTTAAGGGAGAAGAACTTGGGAGGAGCCGAGTGTGGGCTAAGCCTGCTACCCTCATGGCCCCAGTGTTTGGGCTGACAACTGGGAACCAATCCAGTCCCCATCTGCCTAATCCAGATCAGGTTCTATTTTTGTTACTGCAAATCTAGCCTGCAAAGGAACTCTTAGTATGTGGGTCTAACATGTGTTGGACCTCTTTCCTTTTAAAAAAGATAGGGATGTCTTGTAGATTTCATACACGCACTCGCTTGGAAATGGTGGAGCCACAGGTCCTATTGAGAAAAGGCTCTTTTGACAAAGACGGCCAGCTACTAGGGAAATGCAGACTTAATAAAGCTGATTGAATGCTGCCATGGGGGATCCTGCCATCTGTACTTGGAAGTAACTTCCACTGGACTCAAAAGGATGGCCTCCCAGCTAAATGTCTCTAAGGCTGAAGTGCTTGTGGTCCAACCTAAAATGATTCAATCCCAGAACTGTGGAATATTCCCACTGATTCACATTAAATCCAGCCTACTTTGGTCTCACATATTTAGAGGCCTTAGAGAAGACACCCGTCTAAAAGGAATTTCCACTCTTAAAATCAAATGAAAACAAGATTTAATAATTTTGGGAGAGTGCAAGGGGGAAAAAAACACCTTGGATGGATGCAGTTTGAATAAGGCTCAGTTCTGGTAGAGGGCTGAATAATGAGGGGGAATAAATTAAATGCAGAAAGAATGGCAGATTTCCAGCATCAGTGATTTGCTGGCTTGCCGCGTAACCATTTGGAACTCTTTCGGCACCGTGTTCGTTTCCCATGCCAGCCTTCAGATTCTCATAACTTTCCCCCGCCTCTAAAGTGAATGCTGTTTTTCTAAAGATTTCCTGTTGGGAGGTATCATGTGCTAACTTGCTACATTCTACCTGCCTGGGATTAAGGCGTGCGTATTTGGAAACGTCTTCGGACAGCACTGGCTCTTCGGCCTGGAAACAGAGATGAGCACCACCCCCTAGAGTTGGATTCGACTGGCTTTCGAGCAAGGGAAACCTTTACCTTTATTTGTAAGTAAGCTTCCACTGAAACCCAGGATGGTGAAAGCCAGCTTGATGTAAGGGCTACAGTGTCAGCCTGGAATCAGGGATACCCAAGTTCAGATCTCCACTGCCATGGAAGCTGGCTGGGTGGATTTCCATTAAGTGTGCACATAATAATAACAATATAATTTTATTGTAGAGATCGATGAATGATATGGGATTTAACCATGGAAGGAGAAGAAACAACTATTGTTGTATGTATGATTTTTAATGAGATTGTTTAATATATAGCTTTGTGGTACATTGTCTAGATATGAAGATAAAATTGGAAATGGAAGTTTAACTCTGGAGAATTTTGTCCATCTGAAATTGGAAATTCACAAAAAAATCATATTATATGTTCTGACTACTTATTTCTGTAATTTGTAAGATTATAAGCGCTTTTTGCATCAATTACAGTTTATTTGTTATTCATTATGGGTGACCTCAGGCAAGTCCTACACACTCAGCCTAACCTACCTCACAGGGTTATTGTGAGGATAAAATGGAAGAAGAAGAGAAGAGAAGAGATTGGATTTATACCCTGCCCTTCACTTGGAGTCTCAGAGTGGCTTACAATCTCCTTTCCCTTCCCATCCCCACAACAGACACCCTGTGAGGTAGGTGGGGCTAAGAGAGCTCTGAGAGAACTGCCCTTTCAAGGACAGCTCTTGTCAGAGCTATGGCTTGCCCAAGGTCACCCAGCAGCTGCAAGTGGAGGAGTGGGGAATCAAACCCGCTTCTCCCAGGTTAGAGTCTGCACACTTAACCACTACACCAAACTGCCACCAAATGGAGGACAGGAGAACGATGTAAGCCGCTTTGGGTCCCCATTGGGGAGAAAGACGGGATATAGATAAAGTAAATCAATTAATCAAATATGGATTTATCAGCTAAACCAAGGTTCACGTGCTAGTGGTCAAACATGAAATAATGGAATTCCGGAACTGGGTGCTTTCTCACTGATTCATGTTAAATCCAGCCTGTGCAGAGAAAGAATTTTCACTGGAGTAATTCTACAAGGTCCCCTTGGTTGGACGGCAGAACCATCGACGGTCCACACATTTGCCCCTCAGGGCCCACTCTGCTTATTGGGCTCTCTAACTGTTTCGAATGTTGAAAAGCTCCACCCCAAACCCTCTTCTTGCTTGCTGGACTCAATGGAGCTCTCAGGGTCTGTGCGTCTCTCACCCCGGCTTCAGCTGTGCAACTGACCTCTTCAATTACTCTCTGCCTCCCATTTTCAAGCTGTAATTGATTCGGCCCGGAGGTAGCCTGCAATCCATCCTCATCTATTAGATTTTCCTTTCTCTCTCTTAATACTACTTCATCTTTGGGAGCTTGTGGTAGCATATTCTCGTGTGTTTCTTTCGAAAGAGCATCCATATCATTTTGGAAAATGAACTTACTTTGTAAATATACTTAACTAGTCAGAGCTCGGAAGGTAAGATGGGTTGGCCCTGGTTAGAATTTGGATGGGAGACCACCGAGGAAGTCCAAGGTTGCTACGCAGAGGCAGGCCATGGGAAACCCACCTCTGAACATCTCTTGCCTTGAAAACCCCAAGCGGTTGCCATAAATCTGTTGAAACTTGACAGCATTTAACACCCAGAGAGAGGTACCTGTTATGCAAAAAAGTCTTTGGGTTTTTTCCCCTTTTAAAAAAGCTTTTATTTTAGAAAGCAAAGTATAATATAAAGGGGATACAAAAGAAAAAGAGGGATTATATCACAGATTATATTATGAGCCTGGTCTCGTCAGATCTCGGGAGCTAAGCAGGGCCTCCAAAGAATACCAGGGCTGGGGTGGCAGAGGCCGGCTACCAGGCCACTTCTCTGAACGTCCTCCGTGCCCCAGTAGGAGTTGCCGGAGGTCACCATGACTTCCAAGCATGGGCACACACACACATGCACACCCACAAATGCAAAAAGAAAAGAAAAGAAAAAGAAAAGATTATTAAAAATTGCAAGGTCTATAAAACAGAGAACGTTAATATTTCCCCCCAACATCCCCTTCATTATAGTTTTTAAGACATTTTCTATAGGATACAATGTTCCTTACCTAAAACATTTTGAAAATCAAATTGCATAACTAATCTATTTTGCAACTGTATCATTTATTTCCTCATTATTGTGTATTCTGTTATGTATTTCAACATTTCTGGTTACTAGCTATAACTATCATCCATCCGTCTGTCTGTCCGTCCGTCCATCCATCCATCCGTCCGTCCATCTATCTATCCGTCCATCCGTCCATCCATCCATAGTCTCTAGGGTTGCGGTGCTCATCTCCGTTTCCAAGCCGAAGAGCCAGCGCTGTCCGAAGATGTTTCCGTGGTCATGTGGCCGGCATGACCAGGGCTCTAGTGGGGGGGGGGCTCTCAGGTACGGAGCTCCGGAAGAGAACCTCTAGGGGGTGGGGCGGTCACGTGGTGAAGCCCCGCCCCCTTCTTTACCCCGCCCTCTGCTTCGATCCTCATTCCGTTTGGGAATGAGGATGAAGCAGGAGGGTAAGTAGCCGGGCCTTCTGACACACTTCCGGTGATGTCAGGGGGTGTGGCCTTCTGTCACTTCCGGTGATGTCAGGGGGCGTGGCATATGGAAATAAGTTATGCTAATGAGTTATGCTAATGAGCTCCGGCAGCTCTTTTTCTACAACAAGACCCCTGTATCTATCTATCTATCATCCATCTATCTGCCTAGGTAGGTGGTGATTGGTGAGCTCCCCCTCACTGGCAGTCTTTAAGCAGCAGCTGGACAAACACTTGTCAGGTCAGTGGTGGGCAAACTCATTAGTCAAGAGAGCCGGGGCCGACACCATACTTGACTGCAGAGTCACCCCTGAATGGCCATAAGATGGCCATAAATCCATGCAGACGCTACCATAAAAGCAAGCGATCAAACAAAGGGAAAGCAGCATGCGGCCTGGACACTGCCACAAAATCTGACAATCAGTCAAAGTGAAAGTGGCATGCAATGCAGAGGGGAATTTCTGTTCCAGCGTGGGTTTGGTAAAACAGCGGCGCAAATGCTGGATGCAGACTGGGCCAATGGCAGCGGCCGGAAGCAGCTCTGGGCCAGGCGCAGTGGCCGTAAAAGCCGGGCTTTTGGGTTTGGCAGGCAGTGGGGGCGAGTGGGGGCCCCCACGTGGACTTTGATCGTTCTCTGCCGTGGTTTGCCCTCCTCACCTCGTAATAACTTCCAAATGTTTACCCAGCCTTTAATTAAGTTTTAACTCTCTTTTCAAATTTTCTGAACAAAGTTTGAGGCCAGCGGCACCTTCAAGACCAACAAAGTTTTATTCAAGATGTAAGGTTTTTTGTGTGTGTGCTTACACCTTGAATAAAGCTTCTACCCAGAAACGAGACTTTGTTGGTCTTAAAGGTGCCCCTATACTCAAACTTTGTTCTACAGCTTCAGATCATCATGGGGATCCACCGGACTGTATCCTCAAATTTCTGAACTTCTTTAAGTGTATTTGAATGGTTAGGATATTTGTGTCCTTTTGTGCTGGCATTCCTTTCTAACACTATGGAATACTTTTCAGAAAGAACAACAACAAAAACCAACCACCTAGCTCTTATTTATTACCAAGAAACTTTAAAATTAATTATTGCTGCTTATGCTCATATCGAACAGCAGCTAAGGGAAAATATCTGATCTTAATGCCCTTTTTAAAGAATTGCACATTGCCTTGGTTTGTATTGATTTCCTTGCAAGCTGCTTTGAGTACTGTTGGCTCTTGGCATGAAGTTATACGTTTTTTAAATCCTTCCCTCATTCCAAGGAGCTCCTGGCCCTTCCCCTTTTCTCTTCAACAACAACCCTGTGAGGCAAGTGAGACTATGACTGATCACCCAACAAGTCTCATGGCAGAGTGTGGACTTGATCCTAGATCAGAGCCCCAACCCTCTGGCCTCTACACCAGGGGTGTCAAACTCATTTGTTATGAGGGCCGGATCTGACACAAATGAGACCTTGTTGGGCCAGGCCATGTGTGTCATAAAATGTAATGCCAGGTAGTGGAGATATAAACTTAATAAAGGATACAAAGGGTTTTTTTTTTAACTTAAAATAAAAACATGCTTAAAACATGAGCACTCTTGCAATATTTTGTTTATTTAACAGTGTCTGATAACTGACACCTCTTGCTCTGAATTATTGCATCAAAATGTCTGTGCTGTTGCAATCTTGAGTATGCTTTTCAGGTGTGTATCTGTAAGCTGCAAACCTACGATGACACAGCAGCAGCAGAACTGGAAGAAGAAGCAGAAGACAGCCAGTTCCACTGTGGGCCTGATGGAAGCCCTCCTGTGGCCTGATCCGCCCCCTGGGCCGCATGTTTGACACCCCCGCTCTACACCATTACAAGGGAGGCCCAAAATCAAATTGCCATTCTCCCTGGGTGACCTGGAGCCAGTCAGTCTCCTCTCAGCCTGACCTACCCTACAGGGATGTTGTGAGGACAATAGAGTTGAAGCGAAATTTTACAACATTTTGAAAAAACTGGAACGCAGAGCCAAGAAGCTGCCTGGCCATATCCATTTTACCCCACCTTCCCAAGGTGCTCAAGGCAGCTGCCATTGCTCTCCCCCACTTTATTCTCACAACAACCCTGTGAGGTAGGTTGGGGGAGAGAAGGCCTAGCCCGAGGTCACCTGATGACAGGGTCTGCCAACCGTACATGGAGGGCAGGGACACACCCCCACGCCCTTTGTCTTTTAAGAATGTGTGTTGTGACTCTGGGCCCTGACCTGGATAGCCCAGGATAGCCCGATCTTACAGCTCTTGGAAGCTAAGCAGAATCAGCCCTGGCTAGTATTTGGGTGGGAGAGCAGCAAGGAATAACCGGGTTGTGATGCAGACGCGGGCAATGGGAAACCCACCTCTGAACATCTCTTGCCTTGAAAACCCCAAGTGGTTGCCATAAGTCTGTTGAAACTTGACAGCATTTTACACCCAGAGAGAGGTACCTGTTATGCAAAAAAGCCTTTGGGTTTTTCCCCCTTAAAAAAAAGCTTTTATTTTAGAAAGCAAAGTATAATATAAAGGGGATACAAAAGAAAAAGAGGGATTATATCACAGATTATATATATAAAGATTATTATACGTTGGCCCTGACCGGGATGGCCCAGGCAAGCCTGGTCTCATCAGATCTCGGGAGCTAAGCAGGGCCTCCAAAGAACACCAGGGCTGGGGTGGCAGAGGCCGACCACCAGGCCACTTCTCTGAACGTCCTCCGTGCCCCAGTGGGAGTTGCCAGAGGTCACCATGACTTCCAAGCATGGGCACAGCCACCCACACCTGCACACACACAAATGCAAAAAGAAAAGAAAAGAAACATAAAAGATTATTATAAATTGCAAGGTATATAAAACAGAGAAAGTTAATATTTCTCCCCCAACATCCCCTTCATTATAGTTTTTAAGACATTTTCTATAGGATACAATGTTCCTTACCTAAAACATTTTAAAAATCAAATTGCATAACTATTTTGCAACTGTATCATTAATTTCCTCATTATTGCGTATTCTGTTATGTATTTCAACATTTCTGGTTACTAGCTAGAACTATTATCCATCCGTCTGTCTGTCCGTCCGTCCATCCATCCATCCGTCCGTCCATCTATCTATCCGTCCATCCGTCCATCCATCCATCCATCTATCTATCTATCTATCTATCTATCTATCTATCTATCTTCTATCTGTCCATCCATCAGTCTGTCTGTCTGTCTATCTATCTATCCATCCGTCTATTCGTCTACCCGTCCATCTGTCCATCCGTCCATCCATCCATCATCTATCTGTCTGTCTATCTATCATCCATCCATCCATCCATCCATCCATCTGTCTATCCATCTATCTGTCCATCCATCCATCCATCCATCCGTCTATCTATCTATCTGTCTGTCTG
>NW_015168084.1:240650-249683 GCF_001447785.1 Gekko japonicus | reverse complement strand
CCGTCAGCGCCTACAGCGGAAGAGCCACATTCAAGGGGCCAAAGAGCCGCATGTGGCTCTCGAGCCGCAGTTTGCCTACCACCGCTCTAGGCTGATCCTGCTTTGAGCAGGGGCCTGTATGGCCCCTTCCAACTCTGTGATTCTCTATGATTCTATGGGAATGATTTGTGTAAGTGCTACCCTTTCAGTACTATGAATCCCAGGGTGTTACTGGTGTCTCTGTTTCAGAGTATAGTCCTGTTAGTCTGCAGTAGCACAGCTAGAGTCGAGTCCAGGAACACCTTACAGTGCAATCCTAAGAGCACTTTCCTGGGGGTAAGCCCCATTGAATAGACCTGAGTAGAATTCAGAGTAGGCCTGCCTCGGATGGCTCTCTTAGCGACCAACAAGAGTTCCGGGGTCGAGCCTGTCAATAGTCAAAGCTCCCGTGGCCAGATTTCTCTGTGCTGTTGCTCCAGTTTCAGAAAACATTTCTGGAGTGCTTGTCAGGAGCTCTTGGGCTCAGCTGAGAGGCTCACAAACCTCTCTGAGATCACTTATGCGGGGAAATGGTAGGGGTGCCAGTAGCTTTTGGACACGGCACCACTGATGATGTGTCAGTGCCTACACCTTGTCTCCATACAAGGATTATGCACAACACTGCTGCAGCTGCACATCTCGCAGGGCGGCTTTGCCTCAAAGAGAAGAAGAAGAAGAGATTGGATTTATACCCCGCCCTTCACTACCCAAAGGTGTCTCAGAGCGGCTTACAAACTCCTTTCCCTTCCCCTCCCCACAACAGAGGTGGGTGGGGCTGAGAGAGCTCTGAGAGAACTTCCCTTTCAGGAACAGCTGTGCCAGAGCTTGTGACTGACCCAGGGTCACATCAGCAGGTGCAAGTGGAGGAGTGGGGAATCAAACCCGGTTCTCCCAGATTAGAGTCCGCACACTTAACCACTACACCAAACTGGCTCACCATAAGCAAAGCCTTGTTGGACAGGGTTGGCTCAAGCCACTGTGGTGCCTCAAGCACCCTCTCCCCAAACTGCCCCAGCTAGGTCCAGGGCCCTGGTGACAGAGCAAAGTCAAGCTACCCCAGCAGAGTCCTGCACAGGCTCCAGTGGGATGCCACTGGAGCCCACCTTGGACCCAAGTAGCAGCAGGAGCAGCAATGAGAATGATGGAGGAGGCTTCTCCCATCACTCCCATCACTATTCAGGATGGCCTTCAGCGGCAGTGCCTTTGCACCCTGACCTGGGTCAGAGAGGCAGCAGCTTCACCATTCTGGGGAGGCAATGGGAGCCATCTACTCCGGTTGCCTTATTTCAGGGATCTCCGACTTTTCTGAGCCTGCAGGCACCTTGGGAATTCTGGCGTAGGATGGTGGGTTACACGACGGCTGCCACAAAATGGCTTCCCAAGGAGGTGGAGCCAGCCACAAAATGGCTGCTGCAGTTTAGCTTCAGTCACATAGTGAAGCCCCTTGTGCTGTGGTGGCCGCTGCTGCCAAAGCAACATTTTTAAAAGAAATCTACACAGCCAATCAAACCTCCGATAGTCAATGAGAAAGCTTGCTGGGTACCTGGCCCTGCCTAGTTTCTAAAACCACTTGGCGGGCACCATGTTGGGGACTCCGGCCTTATTTCATGACACTGTCCTCTGTGATTTGGTGTCCCAAAGGGCTGCCTGGTTCACCTGTGGAGTGGACAGGCCTGTAGCTGGGCCATACCAAAGCTCTTATCAAGTCCAGCACTCAGTTTCTTATAGTGGCCAACAAGATGCCCCAGAAGATCCACCAACAGGTGACAGCTTCTCCTTGTTGCTCCTCAGACACTTGTCTTCAGGGGTACACTCAGGGGTCATTTCCTGCAGGAGCGCACAGGAGCGGAGCTCCGGCAGTAAGGAGCCCAGGGGCGGGCACATGCAACAAGCCCCACCCCCTGCTCCCAGCAGCCTTCAGTCGGGCCACAAGGAGCAAGAAGCAGCCAGGTAAATTGCAGAGATCCCCCCCCCGGCAGGTACAAGCTCTCCCTCCTCTGTGAGGGCAGATCTGCACATCCCCCCCCCCCAATAGCTAGCAATCCAAAACAGTCCAGTGGAGCCTGAGTGGTGGGTGTTGCCTTCTGACACACTTCTGGTGATGTCAGGGGGGGTGGCATATGCAAATAAGTTATGCTAATATGTTATGCTAATGAGCTCCTGCACCTCTTTTTCTACGAAATGACCCCTGGGTACACTGCTTCTGAACATGGAGGTTCCATTGAGCTAGTGATGATCTGTCCTCCATGAAATGATGGAAGATGACAACAAGGAGTTCTGTTTTTCTAAGCTGGACCCCTTGCCCATCTAGATGAGTCTTGTCACTCATCTGCCTGACAGCATCTCTCCAAAATCTCAGACAGACATTCCCATTCCCTGTAATAACCTAGAGATGCTGGGGATGGCAAGTGGAACCTGATTCTGCCACTAAGTCTGGGGCATGAGCCTCACGTGGCTTCCCTCTGTGGGATACCACGACGAAAATAAATAAGGGCTCATCTGGACATCGTGTATTGATAAGGTTTGATAGCCACCCTGAGCCTCCCTTGGCAAGGAGGGCGAGATACAAATCTAATAGATAGATAAATAAATAAATAAATAAATAAATAAATCCTATGGCTTTTTCACTGAAAAATGCACAAACGTGGGAAGCCAAAGTGACCGACTCCCCATAACCTAAGCATTTGTGGTCCATCCATGTGCTGATCCTTCGCAGTTACTCCTGACAACTAAGAGTGCCAACACCTGTGTCAAAGGTTACTCTTATCCCTCTAATCACCATGTGGAAAAGACAGATTCAGCCGGTGCACCTTTTGTTACCAGCATCGTGCTGTTAGTCTGGAAGTGGCTCTTAGCGCATCCCTGAGCTGTGCAACTATTAAAGAGTCAAGGGACACAAACGCCCTCCCGTCTTTCATCTCTCACAGGCGGTTGTGGCTCAGATTATAGGATCGGGGCACTGTCCTGCAGTGTGGGGAAACAGTGACGACTCAACAGCAAAACCTCCATCATTCCACAGAGAAGAACAGGGACGTGTTTAGTGGCATGACGTCCCTGCCCCTCTTGTCCTTCCCGCAATTACCTGCTGCTGAAAGCTCTCCTCTGCTTGCGGGAGTCACTCAATCTGCAACAGCCTCTCCATCAGTGTGTTAAAAATCAACACAGTGCTTGTCCTTTGGCTTAAAGACGCGGCAGGTAAACATAATTGCCCTGCAATCTGTTATCAGTGGCTCAAGATGAGCTCCGGTGGCTAATGAATGATCAGGCAGGACACCGATATTCACGCGTGTGCACCGACAAATAAGTATAAACATGAGAGGTGAGATACATCTGCCACCACTCCAAACTCGCAATTACCGTGCAGCGCCAAGCCAGTTACACCCCCCCACACACACACCCTGGTAAGCGCATTGATTTCAATTGACTTAGAAGGGCGGAACTCTGTTTAGCACTGCAGGTTTCTATAGATGTGATATTGGGGGGCTGGGACCAGAATAAGAAGGAATCCAGCCACAATCACTAACCAGATTTCACATTTCACCTGAAGCTGCCTTATACTGAATCAGACCCTTGGTCCATCGAGGTCAGTATTGTCTATTCAGACTGGCAGCAGCTCTCCGGGGTCTCAGGCTAGAGGTCTGTCACATCACCTCCTACCTGGTCCTTTCCAATGGAGATGCCGGGGATTGAACCTGGGACCTTCAGCATGCAAAGCAGAGGTCCTTCCACTGAGCCACACCACAAGAAGAAGAAGAAGAGAAGAGATTGGATTTATACCCCACCCTTCACTACCCAAAGATGTCTCAGAGCAGCTTACAAACTCCTCTCCCTTCCCCTCCCCACAACAGACACCCTGTGAGGTGGGTGGGGCTGAGAGAGCTCTTGACAGAAACTGCTCTTTTTCAAGAACAGCTCTTATCAGAACTACGGCTTGCCCAAGGTCATCCAGCCAGGTGCAAGTGGAGGAGTGGGGAATCAAACCCGGTTCTCCCAGATTAGAGTCCACGCACTTAACCACTACACCAAACAAAAAAGCAAAACCAGGGGACAGGACCAAGAAAACAGGGACTGTCCATGGGACGGGGCTAAAATATATATAAAAAAGAAACAACGTGTTGCATGTCCCTGGATCTGTTCCCATTTAGAAGGCTCTTGTGGCCCATTCTGCATCTAGCATTTGTTCCGCTGTCTTACCAAACAGAAATTCCCCTCTGCATTGCATGCCACTTTCACTTTGACTGATTGTCGGATTTTATGGCAGTGTCCAGACGCACACCACTTTCACTTCGTTTGATCTCCTGGTTTTATGGAACTGTCTGCATAGATTTATGGCTGTTTTATGGCCATTCAGGGGTGACTCTGCAGTCAGTAGGCATTGGCCCAGGGTATTTGAATGTGGTTTTGAGCTGCATCTTTTTCTGTTCCAGTGTGGGTTTGGTACAACAACGGAGCAAATGCTAGATGCAGATTGGGCCTCTGTGGCAGAGTTGGGAGAAACCTCCACTAAGCCCCCATAGAGTCAGGCAAAGTAGACCCAGCTGGGCAAATGGACCAATGCACAAGGCAACTCCTTGGCTCTCTTAGACAACTCTGCCAGATTATATGTCTTTGAGGAATGTGGATTTTGAAGCTCTCTCCTGGTACCGCTTAGCTCATCTTGGATTTCACCCACTCTCTCTCTCTCTCTCTTTTTTTCCTTATTTATAATTAATTGATATGTCATGCTCTGTATTGTATCTGGCTTCGTTTCAGCTCTTTCCCACACTTCTGTAATTAATTAATTAACAGCTGCTCTGTTTATTTTCATACAAGCAATTAAGATAATAGAACACTGAGTTTAAAAAACAAGAAAAGAAAATGGCAAAATAAATCCATACTTCTCTCCCCTGCCCTTCGCCCCCCCCCCCCCCCCCCCTCGGTGCCTTTCTCATCAGAACCTGAACAGACAAACGCAAACACCCGACGCCACTTGCTTTTGACAAGCTGCCCTGTAGCTTGGTCAGAGTTCAACAGTGCCCTCTAGCCAGGGATCGATAGCCAGCAAGGGCAGGCACCGGCTGAACAAAGGCAGAGGTTGTAGCCTTTCCACCTCCAGGGAACACTTTCCATGCAGACTTTTCTCCGGAGGAACCCTAGAGCCATGTAGCCATTGCACATCACAAGGGATTCTTCAGGGTCAAGTTCTGCATAACAAACTCAGTTCAGGCAATGCAATAGCCATCACTGTTGGGCCTTTCTCTCAACCAATGCTCCCTGTAAACTGTGGGGTCTTGTGAGCAAAAATTCTACTTTGTGAGCTACTGGCATTAAAGTTGTGAGCGAGCGATTTGGCTGCTGCATAAATTAGTTTGCTCTGGAGCCCTCCTTCCTGAGCTAAGACAAAAACATGTGAGCCAGAGGCTAAAAAACTGTGAGCTAGCCCACATTAACTCAGCTTAGAGGGAACACTGCGTCAGCCCAGGTGGACCAAGAGCATGGATTAGAATGTTCCCGATGTCAGTATGTTGGAGGGACAGATCGTCCTTGATGTGCAAACTGAGAAACGTAGACAGATCTTTTTGCTAAACCCAGGAAGAGATTCCAAGGAGCACCACTGTTCCCCGGAGCATGCTTTGGAAGGTCACTTGAGATCTTTGAAAGAAGGCTTGGCTGCCAAGTGAAGGAGAGCAGGCAGAAGGCATAGGCAACCTCCATCCTGTGCACAAGTGCAGCCATAATATATTCAAGTCTGGAAGATGGTGGGGCACATGGTTTAGGTATACCTGTCCCCCCGGCTCTCCTCTGCTCTGCTGGCTAAGGAGAGAGTGATGTTGCAGATGCAGCAGCATCACTTCCAGTAGCCTGTCTATGACACTCTAGGAATTTCTCCAGTCTCTGCAATAGTGTCTTTACCATAGAGATTTGAGGAAATTCCACACCACACAATGTTCCCAGTTTGGTGTAGTAGTTAAGTGTGCGGACTCTACTCTGGGAGAACCGGGTTTGATTCACCACTCCTCCACTTGCAGCTGCTGGATGACCTTGGGCAAGCCGTAGTTCTGGCCAGAGCTGTTCTTGAAAGAGCAATTTCTGTCAGAGCTCTCTCAGCCCCACCTACCTCACAGGGTGTCTGTTGTGGGGAGGGGGAGGGAAAGGAGTTTGTAAGCCACTCTGAGACTCCAAGTGAAGGGTGGGGTATAAATCCAATCTCTTCTCCCCATAGCCCACCCCAAATTCTCCCAGGATTGCTGGGTGCAGGCCTAATTTTGTTCCAAAGTCTTGCTTCCCACCTCAGGCTTGTAGAATGAGCAGATGAAGGGGTAAAACGTAGACTGTTAGTGGGGGCTGGGTAGAGAATTTTTGAATGAATATTCTAATAAAACATTTCCACAGTCCCTATCATTGACAGTATTGAAAATATACAGTAAAAGCACATTTGAAATAGGGGTGTGCATGAAAAAAATCAACTTTTTTCAGATTTGGGTCTATTTCCCGATATTCCCGAATTCCAATATCATACCGATATTCAGGTAAATAATAGGGAAACCTGAATTTATTCGGCATTTAAAAATGCCTTTTTATTTCACTTGCAGAGTCATGCTGCCACCATGGCAAGACTCAGGGAGTGAAGAGAAGTAATTTTAAAATGCCGAATAAATTCGGGTTTCCCGATTATTTACCTGAATCCGAATTCTCAAGTAGGACCTGTCTCCACAGAATCAAATGACATATAAAGCCCTTGCTGGCTCTGGCATGACTGCCTATGCCTGGGGACAGCAGATAACAGAACGAAAAATTCTGCTGAGTGGAGTCTGTCATTCCAAGAGGCATATTGGAAGGACACAGGGCTAATACATGCATTCAGAATTGATCCCTTGCCTGCCTTTGGTCTGTCTCTATTTGGTCTGTCCGTCTCTATTTACATCACTATTTAAAATCAACCTTACAGTTAAAACGTATGACTCAGTCAATCATATCAGATCAGATGGCACCTTGACAAACCTTCAGAGGTGGATAACTAAGGGGGGCAGCCAGCACAGTGAGATTCGCGGCCTAACAATGGGGAGGTCAGGTGATCTTTCTAGCCAGTTTGGTGTAGTGGTTAAGTGCACAGAGTCTAACCTGGGAGAATTGGTTTGATTCCCCACTCCTCCTCTTGCAGCTGCTGGATGACCTTGGGCAAGCCATAGTTCTGTCAGAGCTGTTCTCTCAAGGACAGTTCTGGAAAAAGTTATCTCAGCCCCACCTACCTCACAGGGTGTCTGTTGTGGGGAGGGGAGGGGAAAGGAGTTTGTAAGCTGCTCTGAGACTCCAAGTGAAGAGCAGAGTATAAAGCCAATCTCCTCTTCCTCCTCTTCCTCTTCTTCCTCTTCTTCTTCTTCTTCCTCAACCATATGCCCGGTTGAACATCTCACTCTTGCAAGCCCTGTGGAACTGAGCCAAGTCCTGCAGGGCTCGAGTCTCACTAGACAGAGAGTTCCACCAGATTGGGGCCAGAGCCGAACAACCCCTGGCCCTGGTCGTGGACAGCCAGCGGGAGGAGGGGAGACTGATGCATGCCACCCTGAGCTCTTTGGAGGAAGGGCAGGATACAAATATACTAAATAGATAATAAATGGACTAAAGGATGTCTTTGCATATTCCACAAGCCACGTTTGCTCTCTAGTATCTGTTTAGTTCAACACCTGGACCGTACGCAATGAGAATAGGTGATATTGTTAGCCATCTGGATCCCTAATTGGGGAGGAAAGCAGGGTATAAATAAATAACAGAGAGGGAAAAACCCAGATATCAGCAAAGCAACGAAATGGAGCAATTGTCTCAGACCATCTGTGATCTCGTTCTTCTGGAGCGGATGGCGTGATCCCCCCGACCCGGTCTTTTTCTCGCTTGCTTTCCCTGTAGAGCCTTCCGAGCCTCCCAGGCTGTGTTGTCACCTCATTATTAAATAAAATCTTGTCTGTGGCTCAGCTCTGGCTCAAGTTAAGCCTGGGAGATCGATTAGGCTGAGAGACCGGGACTTGCCCTGGGGGACCCCCCCCCCCAGTTAGCTTTATGGTGCGGCTGAACAGCATTGTCTAATCTGTGTCTCTTACATACGAGCTCAAGAGTAGCTCTGAAGGCACTACCCTGGCTAATTTTTCACTGTATATAAATGAGACATTTGTTTGGTTTTTCCCTCTGTGTATGGCTTGCTGAAAAGGTCACCACATGCTGCGGCTGGTAGCACAATGCAATGTGATTTACTCATCAGCGAAAACTCCTTTGTTATCTGGAGGGAGAATCCATCGGAGAGATACACAAGCCGCAAGAATAAATCCATTTGCGCTCCGTGCCAAGGGAACCCAAATACTGCGCCGAGAGAAATGGGATGATTTGCATGCATTTGTTTCTTTCGCACAGCTAATTCTGCTTTCTGCGATTTGTGTTCCCGGGACGGAAAACGGCTAGGCTAAAATTCATCGCCCCGCGATATTCTGTTCATCACTCACTTATACACAAAGGAGCTGTTCCCCAGTTTCTGAGATCTCATCAGGCCCCCTGTACATATTTCAGAATCTATCTCTGCAATCTTATGGGCTAGAAACATGGTTTTTAAAAAAATGAAAATGGGAGCTGGGTGACAAATTATGTGTTCGATATTAAATCCTGCGCCATCCCACTGCAATCACAGTCACAGAATATACACAAGCCTGAGCTTATCTTATCTTACTGAAAGATGGACAGCAAGGCCTCCGCTGTCACATACAGTCGGGTTTACCCAGACTGCAGAAGGACCTGGATGGCTCAGGACTGCCTGATCTTGTCAGCAGGGTCACTCTTGGTCAGTATGCAGAAAGGAGACTGCCAAGGAACACCAGGGCAGGGCCGGCCCCAGGTTTTTCCCCCCACTAGGCGAGGATACCTTCTGGCACCACCCCCCCCGTGCGCCCACCAATTTCTGGTGCCCCCCTTCTGGCGCGGCACCCCCTCACGGCCAGGGGACACCGCCAAAGTTGTCTAGAGTGGCGGCAGCAGCGGTTCCTCCCCCGAGGG